>NW_015162559.1:217444-231113 GCF_001447785.1 Gekko japonicus | reverse complement strand
CCACACCCCTCCTCAGCAGAGCTCGGGGCTAAACCAGCCCTCCTAGCCCCTTATGGTTGCCAACTGTGGGTTGGGCAATCCCTGGAGATCTGAGGGCAGCCACAGCGGAGCTAGAAAAGACCCTTAAGTGTGAGGATGTGTTGCTGGCGACCAAGATCCACCGTATTTCACTTACCATCACGATACATGAATGCATACACTTTTGAGCAATAATTTAATGACAATGCACAGATCTGAACTGTGAATCTGGCTCGGAGGCTCTCGTATTAGGCCAGTCAATGCATGGGGGGCTGGTACAGGTGTTCTTTTTCTCCTCCTGCGAAGCACAAACAGCCTCATACAGCCGAAACAAATAAATATATATTACTCATGTTTTGTAATTCATTATCCATGGGCATGAGTCATTAAATTAGAACCCTAAAATCTAAGGACACTGCCCAGCAGGTAATGCAATTCTTGCTCACTTCCCATTCAAGTGCAGCTTATGTTCCAAAGGATAATGTTCCAAAAATAGCATTTCTAAGGATGGCACACATATTGCCAAAGAGACATGGCTGTTGCAGAAAACAGCACCTGTGGGTCTTTTTTTTTTTTCTCCATCACTTTTGGAAAATTTATTACAAGTATCCTCAGAACTCAGTCCCCTTGACATCCCTTGACAATGAAGATCGTGAGAGGAGGTATGTTGTATGGGAAAAACGCACACGGCTGCCATTCTTGTTGGCTGTGACCAGCTTTGGTTGATAATTCGTGCCATAGTACTCCCCATTACTATGTGAAAGTTGGACAATGAAGAAAGATGACGGAGAGAAAGTTGATTCCTTTGAAATATAGTGTTGGAGGCAGGGCTTTTTTTGTAGAAAAAGTCCAGCAGGAACTCATTAGCATAATAGGCCACACCCAGCAGCAGAAACCCATTAGCATATTAGGCCACACCCCTGATTGCACCACTCATTAGCATATTAGGCCAAAAAGCCCAGCAGGAACTCATTAGCATAATAGGCCACACCCAACAGCAGAAACTCATCAGCATATTAGGCCACACCCCTGACCGCACCGCTCATTAGCACATTAGGCCGCACCCCCATGTTGCCAGAAGTGTGGTTATCCAGCCACACCCACCTTTTGCTTCTTATTCTGTTTACCTTGTTTGTTGTCAAAAACGCCAGGGCTCTTTTTGTTGTTGCAGGAACTCCTTTGCATGTTAGGCCACACCCCCGTAATGTAGCCAATCCTAATGAGTTTCTACTGCTGGGTGTGGCCTGTTATGCTAATGAGTTCCTGCTGGGTGTGGCCAACTCGGGAGCCAGCCGGAACTCCGTTCCTGTGTGTTACTGCCCAAAAATAGCCGTGGTTGGAGGAGAGTTTTATGGATAGCGTGGGCCGCCAAAAAGACAACTCAGTGAGTTTGAAGCAAACCTGAACTCTCTCTAGACTCTAGAATGACTAAACTGAGGCTGTCGTACTTTGACCAAACTGAGGCTGCTGTATGTTATAAGAAGGCAAGACTCACTGGAAAAGACAGTAATGCTACGAAAAACTGAAGGCAGCAGGTAAAGGGGAAGACCCAACATGAGACAGATGGACTCAGTCAAGAAAGCCACAAAGGCCCTCCGTCTGCAAGGCTGTTAACACCTGGACGTTTTGGAGGACATGTATCCATAGAGTCACTATATGTCAGAAGTCACTTGACAGCCCTTCACACTCACGCGCATGGTTTATTTGGAATTATTGGAAACATTACAGGACAGTTATACTTTCCCAGACTAACTAAAAGTAAAAAGCACACTCTTTGCTTTTTAATCCGCATGAGGCCAATTGTTTTGGAGTAAAAGAGTACCCTGCTCAGCAGGGACGGAAGAGCCTTCGCCCATACCCAGTGTTGGGTGTTGGCGATAGAAATGTAAAGCAATCCTCCTTGCAAGAGAAAGGGATGTTACATATCCGCATTTTAATGAGTGCTGCGTTGGAGAGTATGGGAAAGGCCTCCAGTGAGGTTTCTGACTCAGTGACGTCATTTGCTGCAATCTAAGCTCGCATAAGTGTTACATTGCACAAGCCCGCCGGGAAATTCACAGAGTGTGAATCCACAAGAAATGCCGGATAGTTTCTGAAACTGAAATCTGTGTGGCTGTAATTAAAACCATGCAACAAAGGCCCTTCCTTATGTGGGAAATGCTGCAGAGTTTATGAAAAGGCCAGCAGAGGGGGGTAACGACATTTTGAGATGGCTGAAAATAATGGATACTTGGCAGGCGACGGAGTCTACCAACAACAGCGAAGTAGGGCAAAGGGTGTCCCATACGTCCATCGGGGTATCTTTCCCACATTGGAGATTGGGAGCAAACTATTTCTGTCAGAGGACACGTATCCTCTGTAGGATATCCCAGAGATAGCTTGTCACGTTTGGCCTGCCTTGCGTACAGACTATTTCCTTCCATCTTCTGCTATTTCTCACACTTTTTCATCTTACACGCATGTTCTTTGTTGCTGGATCAGCAGACATTTGGTGATGAGATGAATGTATTATTGCTTTATTGCTTTAAATGCTGTATGAAATTGGAATTTGGGTGACATTGGGGGTTTAAGTTGCAATGTGAACCTTAAGGGAGTTATGGGATGGTTGTGAATGGTTGTGTGAGTGTATGAGTATGGTTGTAGATCACCGAATGATTGCACCTTTAATTTCGTTGTACTATGTACAATGACAATAAAGTATATTATTATTATTAGTAGTAGTATAGCCCCCTGGGATGTGCATGCAGTGCCTGATCTCATGTTCGTTCCCCACGTAGCGTCTTTGGTTGTGGCCAAGATGGAAACTGAAAGAAGCAACTCGTGCTTCTTGTTTCCATGTGGCTTCATCTCATCCAAATGTGCATTATTTATTTATCCAGTTTCGCCACTCTCAACCTTTTCAGCGCAAAGTTGGTTGAAGCCCAGACAATACCCAGGGACGTTTCAAGTGTGGAGAGTAGCTATTATGGTACATGTACCATAGATTCTTCACATAATATTATTTACCCTCCCTCTTCTCCTGCCTCCTCCTGGCTGAATGAGGGCCGGAAGCGGGGTGGCCGGAAGCAGGGGGCGGGGCTTCATCATGTGCCCCGCCCCCTGTACCTCACCCGGGAGAACTGTGACCCCCCGCGATCCCCCCAAAATGACCTCTGCTGGGCATGTCTGATTCAGAGGTTCCAGACTTCCTCGCACGCTCAGGGCCGGTGTTGCACACCCCTCTTACATACCAGAGGAGGCCTCTGAGTGTATGTTGCTCTAGGTCCTGAGCCCAAGGTCCCACCCTGAGGCCCGAAGGTTCCAGAGCCTAAGGTTCTTAACCATCCCTCAAAGCACACGACTGCTGGCCCGAAGGAAAAAACCTCACATCCGCATTGCCTAGCTGAGGGACTTGAGGAAAGAGGAGCAGGCAAAGGCACGGGTCCTTTCTACTCAGAGTTTCTGGGCAGTGACCAGGCTTGCTGGCTTCTTTCACCAGTCTCTTCTCCTGCCCCTTTGAAACAGGTAGTGAATAATCCTTATCTCTACGGGGGGCAGCGGCTGTTTTCTTCAGGTAAAGTTTTGTTAAGGGCAAATGACCGCCCAGTCAGTTTTTTCCCCTGGTAAATTGACATCCCTGATGGTGACCCCTCAAGGAGAAGAAGAAGACGAAGAAAGAAGAAGAAAGAAGAAGAAGAAAGAAGAAGAAAGAAGAAGAAGAAGAAGGAAGAAAGAAGAAGAAGGAGGAGGAAGAAAGAAGAAGAAAGAAGAAGGAAGGAGAAGGAAGGAGAAGGAAGGAGAAGAAGAAGGAAGAAGAAGAAGGAAGAAGAAGAAGAAGGAAGAAGAAGGAAGAAGAAGAAAGAAGAAGAAGAAAGAAGAAGAAGAAGAAAGAAGAAGAAAGAAGGAGGAGGAGGAGGAGGAGGAGACTGGATTTATACCCCGCCCTTCACTACCCAAAGGAGTCTCGGAGCGGCTTACAAACTCCTTTCCCTTCCCCTCCCCACCACAGACACCCTGTGAGGTAGACGGGGCTGAGAGAGCTCTGACAGAAACTGCTCTTTTTCAAGAACAGCTCTTATCAGAACTACGGCTTGCCCAAGGTCATCCAGCCAGGTGCTAGTGGAGGAGTGGGGGAATCAAACCTGGTTCTCCCAGATTAGAGTCCGCACACTTCACCACGACACCAAACTGGTTCTCAACACTTCTGCCCTTTGGGAGTGAAAGAAAGCCGGTATGGGTGTGAATGTGGCCAAAAGAAAGCCGGTATGCGTATGAAAGTGGCCAAAACACTACCTCCCGTCTTGTGCTCCCAAAACAACATTTTAGTTACTTTCATCTGGGATTTCCAGGCCTGGTAACTGGCAGGAAGTTGGGGGGGGGGAACATGGGTGGTATGATATCACGCATGCCATTACATCACTTCCGGCAAAAACCTGGATGTGGCAAAGGGTAGGTCGAGGAAGTGTCAATGGTAAAACCATAGAGTTTCTGGCATTTCTGAGAACTTCCATCCAACACCTCTGTGTTTTCACCGGATGTGACATAACAGCAAATGCGACTGAACATTTATTTATTTTTTAAAGAAATATTTTAAAGAAAATGCTTCTTCCTATCAATTCTGGGCATTCCCACAATGGGAAATATGTGGAAATAAGCCGTGAGATAATGAGGGAAATTACTGAATTGGAAGACAACAAAGGCTCTGGCATGGATCTATCCTAAATCTGAGTGGATTTCTCTGGGTAATGTGTTATTGATAATGGCAACTGTGCCCCCCTCCCCAAGTACCCCTATGATAATCCGCTTCTGCCCAATTTCAGGAGAGAATAACCGGACTTCACCCGCTTCACTTGCCAACTGAAGCTTATCTTCGTACTGTATTGAAGCTTAAGGAAATGTTTTCCATTTGTTATCTCTCAGTGTTCCTTGCCGTTTCAGTCTATTTTTATAAAAACAGAGATTAGACTTTCTGTGACTCTATTTTGTTTTCCTTCACGGCTTTTTGAAGCTTATCACTGAACCTGCGCGATCCCAGTTGAAGAGCGTGCCTCTCTGCCCATCTGGGTCACATTAAGAGTCTTGCCGGTAATGAAACGAAATGAGAAAATTAAAGAGCTCTGTCCTTCATCTTTTTAGAAATCAGAATTCTTGGGAGGGGGGAATCAAGGGCAGAGAAAAATGGTACTTCAGCTCTCCAGTTAAAAGGATCCGGTAGTAAGTGATGGGAAAGACCTCCAGCTGAGACCCTGGAGATTGCTGAATGATTTCCCACAGCCGCTGCTATGCGCTCGCTCCTCTCTTTGCCCCGATGGTACGTGTCAATTTCCCACTGGAAGCCGCGTGGCCGCATTTTGACCCGCGGCTTCGCCCCATTTCCCCCGTGGTTTCATGATCCTGTTTTTTGATCTCTGTTTAGGCCACACTTACTAGTGCGTGTTATACCCACTCTGTTCCCCCTTCCACCAGGTTCATAGACACAAACAGTGATGTTATGTATCTATTTACAAAATTTACGTCCTGCCTTTCTCCTCTCACAAGGGCTGTCAAGGAGGCTCACCCTTTAAAACATATATGACAAAATCACATTTTAAAACCATTAAAATAACACACCTACCCAAACACGCACCTTTCAAAGAAATGTAAAAACTGCCTTAAAATATGTACAAAGATGTAAGAACGGCACTTAAAAGGAGGAATCACTGGGTCTTCCATCGCTTGATTTGTCAACGCAATCACCCTCAAGACACGCCACAAGTGTGCAGTTCCTACCCTCAACCTAGGCACAATCACCTTGTAAGCGCCTTCCTTCCCTTTGATAATAGCCCTTTTCAGTTGTTAAAAGTTTTTGGCTCTCCTCGCTTGCGTACCAGGACAGTGTGCCGTGTGAGATTCTCTCAATATGCGTGTTTGCCATTCTGAGTGAGTAATAAACAAATAGGAAAACGTTGTAAACTCCCCAAGAGTAGAAACAGCATATCTGCTTGGTATATTTGGCACGTACATTGTGACTTGATGCAACCATTGTTAGTTGGTGAAGGACTAGGAGACACATCAGAGTATTATTTCCTCTATATTTTATATTATTTGTTTGGCCTGCATCCCCCAGATCAGGGCCCCCCATCCCTTTTGAGCCTGTGGGCACCTTTCGAGTTCTGACACGGTCTGGTGGGCGCAGCCATAAAACGGCTGCCACAAAATGGCTACTGCAGGAGGCAAAGCCAGCCACAAAATGGCTGCCACAGCTGACCTTCAGTCACACAGTGAAGAAGATCCTTGTGCTCTGGTGGCAGCTGCTGCCAAAGCAACATGTCTCAGCCCATCAACTTTCCATGGGTAACCAGAAGCCTGGCTGGGCTGAGACCCAAGCTGGCACCACCCATTTTCTAAAAGCCAGGGCTGTTTTTGGGCAGGAACGCACAGGAACGGAGTTCCGGCTGGCCCCCAAGTTGGCCACACCCTGCAGGAACTCATTAGCATAACAGGCCACACCCAACAGCAGGAACTCATTAGGATTGGCTACATTAGGGGTGTGTGGCCTAACATGCAAACAAAAAAAACCCTCGGTCTTGACAACAAACAAGGTAAACAGAATAAGAAGCAAAAGGTGGATGTGTCTGGATGACCACACTTCTGGTAACATGGGGGTGTGCCCTAATATGCTAATGAGCGGTGCAGCCAGGGGTGTGGCCTAATAGGCTAATGAATTTCTGCTGTTGGGTGTGGCCTATTATGCTAATGAGTTCCTGCTGGACTTTTTCTACAAAAAAAGCCCTGCTAAAAGCTTTTGGTGGATGCCAGGAAAGGTACTGGCAGGCACCATGATGCCCATAAACGCCTTGTTGGGGACCTGTGCCCTCGATGGAAAGACTCCTGTGGCTCGACCTGGCCAGTTTTTGATCCCGGAACAAATTGCACGGCCCCCTTTGTTCTTCAAAGTGGTATGAAGCAAAGCCACCTGACCAGGGCACCACAAAATGTCGATGGAGGAGTGGGAGAAGGCTAGCCCCTGACTCATTTTAGTCACCCAGTCATTGGGTTACCACACTGTGTGCAAACAACGAGTGCCATAATTCTGTGCCCTGTATCTAAAGGCGGGCAAGGCACGCAGCGTTCAGAAGTGTGATGCCACTCAATGGGCCGTTGTTCACCATCTTCCCTGCCATCCATTGTGCTCTGAGATGGTGTGACAACAAGATTTATCAGTTCCCTCCAAGGAACAAGGCAGCCCTTCTTCCCCCCAGCAGAAACACGCTTTTCACGGATTGGTTCAACTGAGACACTTAGCTATTGAAATATTTCAAATTGTTTGGTGTGTATGTACCAAGTTCTCTGGGAGGAAGACTGGCAGGCACAGGACTGGAAGCCAAAATAGACGGCAAAGGAGCTGGTTAGCCCTGCCCTGCCTTGAGAAGAAAATACAATAGATGACCTTTTCTGAGGTGCATGCCTACAAAGCAATTTCACACTTTTCCTCTGTTCTCCCTCCACAGAGGGGCCAGAATCATATGTGTGTTGTGAAGAGTAGGCAGAAAGTGCCAAAGCAGGATTACATCTGAACATCGAGAAGACAAAAGTAATAACTGCTGGGGAATCACACAACTTTCAGGTTGCTGATGAAGGAATTGTTGAAGATTTCCTGTTCCTTGGCTCCACCATCAACCGAAAGGGAGACTGGAACCAAGAAATCGGAAGGAGATGGAGACTGGGGAGGGTAGCCACGAAGGAGCTAGAAAAGTCCCTTAAGTGTCAGGGTGTGTCGTTGGTGACCGAGATCAAGATAATTTGTGCCGTCGTATTCCCCATTACTATAAGAAAGTTGGACAATGAAGAAAAGCGGACAGGAAGAAAGTTGATTCCTTTGAAATGCGGTGTTGGAGGAGAGCTTTACGGATACCATAGACCACCACAAAGACAAATAAGTAGACTGTAGAAGTGGATTCTAGATCAAATCAAACTGATTTGTTTGTATGCCCGGGACGGGATTCTCCAAAAAAAATGGATGAGGATACATTCTAGTATTTGAAATCATGGCATGGAATATCATGTGAAGACACTTTGAATAGTAGATTTTCAAGAGAGACTACCACGGTGCTTCAGTGTGTTCGGATGAAGTTGTGAACGAAACAAAAATCAGCTCCGGGGAATTCCGTCAACCCACTTCTTTTTTCCTGTACTTTTGATGTGTTTATGGAAGAAAGAATATGTAACAAACGTGGAAGTGGTATTAGCTATTATAAAATAACATTGTTAAATACAGTAGAGAAATTGTGTTTCATTTCATCCTAAGCGCTGAGTTGTCAGCCTGTTTTCCAGTTTATTAGTTGTCCTGGGGTGTCACCATTTACATTATTTTATAAGGCTGCAACAAGGGGGGGCACGTGGCCGGGCACGTGGCTGGGTGGCAGGGAGGGGGTCAGGCAAGCAAAATCCTCTAGCCGGAAAGTTTTGTAGCCCCCCCCTCTTTTCATTATCTAATACCGTACATTGTCTTATATAAACAAATCCATACTGCATGTGTAAAACCTTGCCTTTAAACACATCCCACTCATTCTGAAACGAGGGGAAAGAATCATAGGAGGCTGGTTTTTCACTCCTTTCCAAGGTTTCACATTTTTTTAAATCGGGAGATCTTGGGGAGGGCTGAAAAAAAATCAACCTCCTGTGATTCCCCCCCCCCCTTTTAGGATTTTTTTTCTTTGTAAAAATTGAACGGAGTCCTCAGACTTTCTCAAGCTATACATTAGAAGTGAACAAAACCTTCTCTTCATTTCACACGTCAGGGAACCGGAATCAACCCGCTGCACACACGGTTTGCTACCACTTTCACCCGGCACTTTTTAAACTCGGGAGGGAAGCGGCACAGGACGGCTTGAGTACGGGTGGGGGGACGCCTGGCAGATGTGCCTGTGTGAACCTGCCCCTTTAATCCACTCCTGAAACGCTCCCGAAACGTTTGGCTGCCGGGCCAAACTGCCAGTCTGAACGCGGCCTATGATTCTGTGATTCCACAACTTGAATCAATTGCCATGTTGGGATTACAAAGTTTCTGCATGATTGTCTAGTGTCGACGTGTGCAGAGAGACATGCGAGAGCGTTGTGCTGCGTCTCACATTCCAGGCGGCCCAGCAGAACGGCTCAGGCATCTGACCAGCCGGAGAGTCATCCGACTGTACAGAAGCTATGGAGTATCGAGTTCCAGGGCTGCCCCACATGCTTGTCATTAATATGTCCTGGTATCGTTTTACAACTGCAACGAGAGACTGCAGCGGGGGATATAAATAGCCTTTTTACAGGCCTCCCTTGGTTTTAGGCCCCCCGCGTGGCTGTTGCAGGCCTTCATGCGGCTCTTGACCTTCCTTCGGTTGACCTCCGTGTTAGAACAATTTGACGGGAGTCCCGTAATTACTTTGCCTTGCTTGACGGGCAGTCCTGTGCCTGCCGAAGAACTTCCATCCATCCTTCTCTCCCTGTTTCTTAAACTATACATTACAATTTATAATGTGTAGGGGGTGTGGACCCTGACTTTGAGGTGGCTATTCTAGGGTTGCCAAATGTTACCTACCTTGCCGGCGGGGGACTCCTGCGCGGCTCCCAGAGTGCGCGCGCCGCATGCACGTCACAGGGAAGTGACCATAGAGTTTTCCCTTGTATGGCCGTGGCCCCGCCCCCAGCGTGCCCGGCGTCATAACATCACTTCCCTGTGACGTGCACGCTGGGGCGGGGTTCCCCCCGGGGCCCGATTCCCCGGTGTCAGGGAACGGGCCTCTGGGGCGGGGGAATTTCCACCCCCCGGGGGAATTTGGCAGCCCTAGGCTATTCAGATGTCAGCAGTGTGTGTGTAGTGTATTCAAAGCTGCCTTGAATGCATGATATGTTGTGAAACATCTAATTGAAGTGTAATGTAAAGCTTTGTCCTGGGCTAGGATCCAAATCCATCCAATCGTGTTACTAGCCCAGGAAGCACCTAACCAATCACCTTCAAGCAAGCTCCCTGAGCTGGAACATCCGTGATTGGTCCTTATGTGAACAACCTTATTGGTTGGTATCTGTACAGTGGGTGTGGCTACATTAGCCGGGAGAGTTTAAAAGCAGGACAGCTGCAATGTAAAGGCTGTTCTGGCTATCAGATGTTGATCCGTGTTGTTGTGTTCGAGTGGAAGAATAAAGCTGTGTTCTTGCTGAATCACTCTCCGACTTTCTTTGTTAAGCGAGCGACTAAACAGTGTGTGTGTGGGGGGAGTTATTTGCCACATGTAGGGTGACCTGATTCAGATGAGGACTGTGATGCGGCCAGGGGTCCTTTAGTAGAAAAAGAGGTGCAGGAGCTCATTAGCATAACTCATTAGCATGACTTATTTGCATATGACACACACCCTGACATCACCGGAAGTATGTCAGAAGGCAACACCCACTGCTCAGGCTCCACTGGATTGTTTTGGGTTGCTAGCTATTGGGGGGGGAAACATGCAGATCTGCCCTCACAGAGGAGGGAGAGCTTGTACCTGAATAAAACTTGGTCTTAAAGGTGCCACTGGACTGTTTTGGACCAGGGGGGCGGGGGGAGCTCTCCAACTTACCTGGCTGCTTATTGCTCTGACTGAGGGCTGCTGGGAGCAGGGGGTGGGGCTTGTTGCATGTGCTCGCCCCCAGGGCTCTTTACTGCCGGAGCTCCGCTCCTGTGTGCTCCGGCAGGAAACGATCCCTGCTCCCATTTCACATGACCGCTATATCTAAGTGTGCTGCGTGAATAACATTAGTTTACACGTCAACAATTGTAATCCGTGAACTTGACACAAAACATTCTTCCCTCTTCAATCTTTACGTGCTCGAGCACCATTGTGTGGATGCGCACATCTTGACTACTTGTCGATGAAATACTACTCACTGCAACCCAGCAGTCTAAAAATATATATTTTCATTATACATCACGGCTGTTTTCTTTATTGTTTACCACCTGGAGGTTGGCAACTGTAGTGCTTCAGCCTCTCTTCATCCCATTTCCCTAACCCAAATGGATGGTATGGCCTGGGTGGCCGCATGTGTAGTTTATCAGTACATACACAGCTCCCCAGTGGGAAAATGATGCTCTCTGGGTCCATTTGGGGTCAGGAAAATGGAGGCGGGGAGGAAGAGTGAAGCGCCTTTTCCTTCCAGGCCTCAGTCCTGATCTGAATCAGGGCCTCAAACATTTTGAAAACACATCCTTGCACTCCTGATGTCTGGCTGTCAAAAGTCAAAGGGCTGTTCTGCATTCTAATTTTCCTGTCTCATGTGTTCTTGTTGCTTAAAGTTTTTCTCCTATTCCACATGTGATGCTCCCCCTAGTGGTCGATTCGATATTACATAGCTCCTTGCAGGTTTAAACCTAGAAGACCCTCCATGTTACAAATCATAATGTTCAGTTTGGCCCCTAGAGCAGGATTTTACGTACCTAACTGCCTAAAGAGCCCTGCCAAAAGTCCATCTAGCTTAGCATCCTGCTTCCAACGATGGCTGGCTATCCTGTTTGCATACTTGATCCTGCTTTTCCTAGTCATGGAGGGGAAGAAGAACCTCTTCCACTCAGTGACTTATGCTAAGCTCTTCCTAGCAAAAGTTGGTGCTCAGATGCTCTCAGACAGGGACCAGCAACTTGGCAAGTCCTGGGCCAAAACACCACAAAAAAAGGGGGGGAAATACCCAACCAAAGATAGGGTAGTTCTGCTCTATTCTGCTATGGTTAGGCCTCACCTGGAGTCCTGTGTCCAGTTTTGGGCACCACATTTTAGGAAGGATGCTGACAAGCTTGAGCGTGTCCAGAAGAGTGCAACCAGGATGGTGAGAGGGTTGGAATCCAAGTATTATGAGGAAAGGCTGAAAGCAGGGATCATTTCGTAGAAAAAGAGCTAGGGGAACTCATTAGCATAACTCATTAGCATATGCCACACCCCCTGACATCAGGGGCCCGGCGGTGGACCTGCAAGGCCAGCAGGAGTGCGAGGAAGCCCCGCCAAGGCCCTCCCTGGCCCCAGGCAGGCAGGGGTGGGGAGAGGCGGGGAGGAAGCAACTTACCCTCCCTCTTCTCCTGCCTCCTCCTGTGCTCGGTTTGCTGGAGGAAAATAGCTAATAATGGAGAGAAAAAATCTTCATTTGCAGCTGGCTAGCCAGGCGGAGCCATGAGGGAACCAGGCCATTGTTTTTAGTAGGACCACATGGTGCTTAATCCAGCTGCCATACGCCAACTATGGACCTGGGTGGAAATTACAAGGGAGTTGATACCGGCTAACTATCAGGAGAAACATCCTAACTGGAAGAGTGGTTGAGCAGTGGAACACAGACTGCCTTGGGAGGTGGTGGACGCTCCTTCGCTGGATGTTTTCAAGCGGAGGCTGGATGACCCTCTTCCGGGTATGTTGTAGGGCTCTCTTTCGGCTCTGCTCCTGCAGAGTGCAGGGGGTTGGACTAGATGACCTGCAAGGTCCCTTCCCACTCTAACATTCTACAATTCTATGATTCTAAGAAAGGTTAAGAGCACAAAGAAACAGAAAAAGTAAGGATGCCGGCCTCCAAGTGGGACCTGGGGATCCACTGGAATTACAACTCATCTGCAGACTACAGCGATCAGTTCCCCTGGAGAAAATGGCTGGTTTTGAGGATGGACTCTGTGGCACTATCTTCTCCAGGCTTAATTCCCAAATCTCCAGGAATTTCCCACCTGGAACTGGCAACCTTACCTCTCCTGCCCCCACCGGTGGCCGGGGGGCCTGGCAGAACTTTGGAAGTGTAGATCTTGTAACCTTTCCCTTTCCCTTTTCAATAAGTCCTGTATGTCTCCTCTCACTTGGAGCGCTTACACAGGAGGCCAGTTACCAGGCCTGGGCCTCACCTGAAGCTTCAGTGGTTCAGCCTTCTCCTCAGGGTTTTCAAGGGAAGACATTCAAACCTCAGTGTTAGAATCCAGAAGCAGAGACAGGCTATTTTGTCCTTCAGTTCTATCTGTTTTTTTCTCTCTTTTGGGAATAACTGAGAGGTGCAAGGGTCATTTCCTGCAGGAGCGCACAGGAGTGGAGCTCCGGCAGTAAAGAGCCCAGGGGGCAGGCACAGGCCACAAGCCCCACCCCCTGCTCCCAGCAGCCCTCAGTCAGAGCAAGAAGCAGCCAGGGAAGTTGCAGAGATCCTGCCCCCCAGATAGCAATCCAAAACAGTCCAGTGGCACCTTTAAGGCCAAGGTTTATTCAGGTACAAGCTCTCCCTCCTCTGTGAGGGACAGAACTGCATGTTCCCCCCCCCCAATAGCTAGCAATCCAAAACAGTCATGTGGAGCCTGAGCGGTGGGTGTTGCCTTCTGACACACTTCCGGTGCTGTCAGGTGGTGTGGCATATGCAAATAAGGTACGCTAATGAGTTATGCTAATGAGCTCCTGCACCTCTTTTTCTACGAAATGACCCCTGGAGAGGTGAACACCAACAAGATGTGTCCCCCAAACGTCATTAAGATCAGCAGATAAGAATCTTCTGGTGGTCCCCAGCCCCAAAGATATCTGGCTGGCCTTGACCTGGTGGAACTCTGCTGAATAACATCCGTGCCCTGTCTGATCTCTTAAAGGTTTGCAGGGCATGTAAGGCAGAGAGGCTAGTGATGGTTTCTTACATCTGTCTTTTTTTATTTATTTATTTAATTTTTTATTTATAA
>NW_015162559.1:211383-216715 GCF_001447785.1 Gekko japonicus | reverse complement strand
CTATGAGGAAAGGTTAAAGCGCTTAGGGCTCTTTAGCTTGGAGAAAAGACGACTGAGGGGTGACATGATCGAGGTTTATAAGATTATGCATGGGAAAGAGCAGGTAGAGAAAGAGGTACTTTTCTCCCTTTCTCACAATGCAGGAACTCGTGGGCACTCCATGAAACTGCAGAGCGGTCGGGTTAGAATGGATAAAAGGAAGTACTTCTTCACCCAAAGAGTGATTAACACATGGAATTCACTGCCACAGGAAGTGGTGGCGGCTACAAGCATTGACGGCTTCAAAAGGGAATTAGATAAGCATATGGAGCAGAGGTCCATCAGTGGCTATTAGCCACAAGGTATAGATAGGGGCTCTGGGGCAAGTGATGCTCTGTATTCTTGGTGCTTTGGGGGGGGCAACAGTGGGAGGGGCTTCTAGTGTCCTGGCCCCACTGGTGGACCTCCTGATGGCACTGGTATTTCTGGCCACTGTGTGACACAGAGTGTTGGACTAGATGGGCCTTTGGCCTGATCCAACATTGGCGTCTCTTATGTTCTTATGTTCTTAAGAAATCGAAATAAATAAATAAATAAAGTGGATTGTTAGGAGAAGCTGGAGACCTTCTTGAAAGATAAAAAGCTCTGCTTGACTGCTCCCTTGTTCTGAAGGGTGCATTGTTCCAGTTTACCAAGCTTCTGGGTCAGACCCTCAAGGACAGCGGGCACTTTTACATTTAAAATCTACCGGCAGATAGGCCAGGTCAAATAATAGGTGGGTCATGACAGAGCCGGAAGCCAGAGAAATCTGCCACTGCCAGAAATATGAGAGACAGCAGAGAGAGATCTGGGAGTCATGGTAGATAGCTCCCTGAAGATGTCGAGACAGTGTGCGACTGCAATAAAAAAGGCAAATGCTATGCTGGGGATTATTAGGAAGGGGACTGAAAACAAATCAGCCAGTATCATAATAAATCTATGCTGTATAAATCGATGGTGCAGCCTCATTTGAAATATTGTGGCCTCGGTCACATGGAGAATTTGCCGCGCGAAAGGCACAAATGTCGAGCGGATCACATCGCAACATCTGGGAAGCGTAGCGCACCCGTGGACAACCCGTGGCGTCCCACCGAAGATACAGAGTTAAAAAGTACCAAGGAAAGTGCACTAGTATCTGGAAAACGCACGGCACAGACGGGCGTCTGATCGTGGGAGTGCTAGTATCCCGTGGCATCCGGCACCTGTCCACATCCCATCGCAAACCGGATGTTTTTCGTAAGTGCCTGCGCACAAACGTGAAACTGAAAGCAGTGCTGCTCCGCGGAACTGTGCATGCGCACAAACACGAAACGCTTGCGTGATCGCGCCACGCCGCTTCTTTGTCACACTGCAGCATCACTGTGTGATCGCCAGCTAACAGCCGAAGCACGGAGACTCGAGGGACCGTGTGATCGGGCTACCGTGCTTTATTTTGCTCCAGGATGAACAGCCACGCCTCCCCCACCACGTTATCTGGCCCGTGTGACCGGGGCCTGTGCACAGTTCTGGTCACCACACCTCAAAAAAGATACCACTGGAAACAGTGCAGAAAAGGGCAACTAAAATGATGAAGGCAATGGAACACCTTTCAGCTTGGAGAAATGGCGGCTGAGGGGGTGACATGATAGAGGTTTACCAAATTACGTACGGGATAGAGAAGGTAGAGAAAGAAGTACATTTCTCCCTTTCTCACAAAACAAGAACTCGTGGGCACTCCATGAAATTGCTGAGCAGTAAGCTTCGAAGAGATCAAAGGAAGTACTTCTTCATCCAAAGAGCCATTAAGATGTGGAATTCACTGCCATGCTAGGTTTTGGCAACTGTGTGACAGACAGAGTGTTGGACTAGATGGGCCATTGGTCTGATCCAACACTGGCTTCTCTTATGTTCTCCTATGTTCTTAATACGGAATCTGTTTTCTTGGATTTTCAAGTCCCAAGATTGGTTATCTGACATGGTATTGATGTCAGGCCGGTAAAAAACTTGCTGGATGGCAATCCTCACTGGTTTCATTGAAATATATATATATTCTCTTCCTTACGATGCCCTTCAACAGAATGACATTTTTCTAAGTTTACCAAAACTGGGATTGCACCACTTGGCGTGAAAGACCACATTACAGAAACTCAGAACCATTCCACATAAACTTATGGTTTATTTACACACTACTTATACTTTTTTTAAAAAACACACACACACACACACAAAATAAAATGTGACATTCCTATAAGAATGGAAAGCAGCCAAAAACAGGAGCACGAAATTGCGGAGGAAATAGGGTGAAGCCCCGAGTCAAAATGCCGCCCCGGAGCTTCGGGTATGAAATTGACATGTTTGTGTTGGGGCAAACGGTGGCTGTGCTGCGAGGCAGCTCTAGTGAGAAATCTCCCTTATTTTATTTACACACTACTTATACTTTCTTTTTTTAAAAACACACACAAAATAAAATGTGACATTCCTATAAGAATGGAAAGCAGCCATTTGAAAGCTGGAACTTGGTTGTCCTTCGGCTCCCAACCCAGTGTTTTACTCCCGTTCCAGGGGAGAGAGAGAATACTGTGGTCAAAGTCAAAGCCACTCTGTAACACCAGGACATAAGGAATGAAGGCTGTTAAGTTTAATGAAAACCAAACCTTTTGAACAGTGGCCAGGGAACTTTAAGATCATCTTGGGTTGACCTGGTCATGTATGCTCTTGGGATTTTGTACATCTCTGTCCAAGTCTTGATCTTCCAGGCCTATGCTAATTGATCACTAGTTTCAGCCTGGAAACATTGGTTCAGTGAAAACCGCTGCACACCGTCCAGTTTTCCCTTGTTCCTGCCATGTTGATACAGGATGGGTTTCAAGTCGGGATTATTATCTTTGCGCATTGCTTAGATTTAACGACTCCACTGCAGACGTTTTACTGCTCTAGAATCTAACTTGGTTTTTTACATTTAATTTTGGTAATTTTTGTAGAAAAAGCCCAGCAGGAACTCCTTAGCATAATAGGCCACACCCAAGAGCAGCAGCTCATTAGCCTATTAGGCCACACCCCATGCCTTCCCTTGGGTTGCCGGGGTGCCCCGCGGCTGCGAGGCACCAGAGCAAGCCAGCCCTTGGACAGGCGGGGGAAGGCATGGGGAGGCATTTCCAGGGCCCCCCTGGCCCGCCCGACTCGGAGTCACCCGGGTGTGTGTGTCGCTCTCCAGGCCTTCCCTCTGTAGCCACGCATGCAGAGGTTTTGGCTGTAGTGGGCGTGGCCAACTCTGAAGCCAGCCGGAACTCCGTTCCCGTGCGTTCCTGCCCAAAAATAGCCCCAGGTAACACACACGCACATATCAATAAACGGTTCTTTGGTCTAGTTTGGGGATGATTTGGGTTGGATGATTCTGCAGGAGGCCATGTGGGGTTTATGGCCGCCGATGGCTCTGATCTCTTGTGTTTCTAACTGGAAAGCCTCGATCTTTTGGAACAAGGCCATTCATAAATTGACTGTACTTAGAGTTGCCAGCTGTGGGTTGGGAAATACCTGGAGACTTTGGGGGGGAGGATCCAGGAGAGGGCGAGGTTTGGGAAGAGGAGTTGCCTCAGCAGGGTACAATGCCACAGAGTCCACCCTCCAAAGCAGCCATTTTCTCCAGGGGAACTAATTTTGGTCACCTGAATATCAACTGTAATGGCCGGAGACCTCCAGGTAATACCTGAAAGTTGGCAACCCCAGCTGTAGTACCAATCACAGCCTGTACCTTTGGCTGCAGCAAATGCTCTGAAAGGACCCTTCTCCAATAAGCAAATCCCCTGAGTCTTTTGGGATTTGCTCTCCTGACCATGACTGACCAGTTACCCCTCGAGAAAAACATACTTTGCTCTCTCCGAGCGTGAAAACCGAAGATGGGGGTTCTTAAGACATGGGCGGGGAGAGCCTCCTTCGGCCAAGAAGAAAAGATCGGAGCCATGTTGCCACAGTAAGTTGCATTTGAGAGCTGGGAGCAACCCTGAGATACCCAGATGAAAGGCTTTCCTGCCTTAGGGTGAGAGATTGGGTTGCCAAACCCAGGTTGGGAAATCCCTGGACTTTTGGGGGGTGGAGCTTGAGGAGTGGAGGGACCTCGGCAGGGTGTGATGCCATAGTGTTCACTCTCCGAAGCTGACATTTTCTGCAAGGGAACCAAGCTCTGTAGTCCGGAGATTGTAATTCCAGGAGATCTCCAGGACCAATGTTCCTTCTAAGCTGTGGAGTCTTGTGAGCAAAAATTCTACTTTGTGAGCTGCTGGCATTAAAGTTGTGAGCGAGCACTTTGGCTACTGCATAAATTAGTTTCCTCTGGAGCCCTCCTTCCTGAGCTAAGACAAAAAATGTGTGAGCCGGAGGCTAAATAACTGTGAGCTAGCTCACACTAACTCAGCTTAGAGGGAACACTGTCCAGGGCCCGCCTGAAGGTTGGCAACCCTAGAGAGCTTCTGGCCTGGAGGAACAGAAGTACTGCTCTGATCTCATTGCTGGATGAAGGAAAGTGTCATAAGCCTCCCCCTGCATCTCCTATCCCCAGATCTGATGTTCTTATGGCAAACCCCAACTGACTTACAGTGGACCCCATTGGGTTTCAAGGGAAGAGATATTCAGAGGTGGCTTGCCATTGCCCACCTCCACATCACGACCCTGCCATACCTTGGAGGTCTCCCATCCAAGTACAAATCGGGGCGGACCCTGCTTAGCTTCCAAGATCTGATGACCTTTGGCGAGCCTGAGCCATCCACGTCGGGGACGTTTCTTAGTCCTTTGACTTTAATGGGCATGGAAAGGTGTAATTGCTTAGGATTACAAGGCAGGAGACCTGCCAAACCTTCTTCTAATTTTCCTCTCTGGAGAAATCTCTTAAAGAAACGAATACACAAACACAGATTCTTGAAGTACTTTGAGCTTGTTTTAAGTTGTGGCCAATATAATGTGCTCACCCGTGATTTGGCTCCCATTCAACCAGGCGTGTGCATGTGCAAACACACACACCATGTACACACACCTACAGCTGGCTCAAGGTGTTTCTGCGCCCTAGGCGAGGTTGCCTTGTGGTGCAGATGCCAACCTCCCGGTGGGGCCTGGAGACCTGGAGACCTCTGGAGTCAGCCATCCTTTTGCTGCCGCCACCACCGCCTCTCCCCCCCGCCCCCGCCGCCACCAAAGGGGGGAGGAGGGGGAAGGCACAGCTTGGCGCCCCATCCAGGGCCCAGCACTCTAGGCAAATGCCTAGTTCGCCTAGTGGGTGAGCCGGCCCTGCACACACCCATGTTAGTTGTCTCTTGCCAAAACTCAGTGATTCAGAACAGGACTT
>NW_015162559.1:205260-210371 GCF_001447785.1 Gekko japonicus | reverse complement strand
GGAGGAGGAGGAGATTGGATTTATACCCTGCCCTTCACTACCCAAAGGTGTCTCAGAGCGGCTTACAAACTCCTTTCCCTTCCCCTCCCCACAACAGACACCCTGTGAGGTGGGTGGGGCTGAGAGAGCTCTGACACAAACTGCTCTTTCAGGAACAGCTGTGCCAGAGCTTGTGACTGACCCAAGGTCACATCAGCAGGTGCAAGTGGAGGAGTGGGGGAATCAAACCCGGTTCTCCCAGATTAGAGTCCGCGCACTTAACCACTACACCAAACTGGCTCTCTGCTGGTGGTCAGGCTGGGGAAGGGCGGGTTGAAGAGCCCTTTGCCCAGGTCTTGGCTGCTGTCATGGGACTGGGTGAAGCCTGCCTCTCTGTCCTTCCCGCCTGTGCTCAAAACAGGTTCACGATTAACTTTCTGATGAATTGCGGGGCGGACGGAGCCGTGACTCAGGAAAGGTCCTATGGAAATAAGCATTACTAGTCTTTAGGTGCCCCTGGACTTTTATTTTAAAATGAATAGCCAGCCACAGGTTATGCACCAGATGCAAACACGGCTTGGTTTATTTTGTTCTCTGCCTTTAACATCCAAATAATATCTATCAGCCAAGTGAGATCTTCTGTACTGTTAAACTTCTACAGGTGGTTTGTTTTTGTTTTTTTAGTATTCTACAGTGTGGTGCAGTGGTTACAGGTAGGGCTGTGCATTCGATTCGTCCAAACCGAACGCACCCCAGAAAATGGCCCATTTGGACCCCTTTCGGGCTACTGCAGGCCGATTCAGATTCTCTGATCTGGCCCCATTATATCCTATGGACCTTTGAAGTCAATGGCGAAAACATAGGGTATATTCTGGGGGCTGGAGGGGAGAGGATTTGAGGGAGAGGCTCCAAACTCGCAGGGTAGCTGCTGGAGCCTCTCCCCAAAACATCAACCAAGTTTGAGAAACATTGGAGCAGGGGGTCCAATTCTACGGGCCTCCAAACAGGTTGCCGCTATCCCCTGCATTGTTCTCTATGGTGGGAAAAAAGTAACTTCCCCCCCCCCACACACACCATAAAGAACAACGGAGGGGATAGGGGCAACCTGTTTGAGGGCCTGTAGAATTGGACCCTCTGGTCCAATATTCCTCAAACTTAGTTTGTATCTGGAGGGAATAGCGGCAACCTGTTTGAGGGGCTGTAGAATTGGACCCCCTGCTCCAATATTCCTCAAATTTGGTTGATATCTTGGGGAGAGGCTCCAGCAGCTACCCTGTGAGTTTGGAGCCTCTCCCTCTAATCCCCTCCCCTCCAGCCCCCAGAATATACCCTATGTTTTCACCATTGACTTCAATGGTCCATAGGATATAATGGGGCAGAAATTGACATTTGGCTGGCCGAGGTACTGACGAAACTGACACGGGGGAGTCTTACTGCCAGCCGAAATTGATTCTGCCCGATTAGGTCGAATCCAAATGGCCGAATTTCCCCCCCCACACACACACCCCCCTAGTCCCAAGGTTACCCAGTGAGCTTCCATGGCATGAGCAGGGATTCGAACCCAGGTCTCCCAGATACTAGTCCAATCCCTCTTCAACCCTACACCACACTGGGTCCCTAACAAACTGTTTATGATCATATATCAAATTCAACGGCAATCATTAGTTGGCGTCAGTGTTCCCTCTAAGCTGAGTGAGTGTGAGCTAGCTCACAGTTTTTTAGCCTCCAGCTCACACATTTTTGTCTTAACTCAGGAAGATATGGCTCCAGAGCAAACTAATTTTATGCAGCAGCCAAACTGCCTGCTCACAACTTCAATGCCAGTAGCTCACAAAGTAGAATTTCTGCTCACAGGACTCCACAGCTTAGAGGGAACATTGGTTGGCGTGTCCTTTGTATGAAACAGAAAAGTTTATGGATCTGAGTATAAGTTTTTTTTAATTCAGTTCAATCCCTATACTAATTCATCCTATTGTAGAATTCCTTTTACTTTTGTATTTGTTGTTGTTGTTGTTGTTGTGTGTGTGTATGCCTGGAAGTCATGGTTGACCTCTGGCAACCTCTAGTGGGGCTTGGATGTTTCAGAGCGGTGGCTTGCTACTGCCTGCCCTGGTATTCCTGTCCCTGGTATTCCCAGGAGGTCTCCCCTCCAAGCCCTTGCCAAGGTCAGCCCCGCTTAGCTTCTGAGATCTGATGAAATCGGGCTTCCCTGGGCCACCCAGGTCGGGGCATCTTGCTCTAGAATTCCTTTGCTCCTCTGCACGTCCACCACAGGCGACCTCTTCCCATCGCCTCTCCTCTTTACATTTCCAACAAAAGATTGTCCGTACCGATGATCTCATGCAGCCTCCGAATTGTTAAAAAAACTGAGACACTTCATTTCTAAAACAGTGCATAATGTGTTTCTGAAAAACATCTTGCCCTCAGTTCACCGTCTAGATCAGGGCAGGGTTGCCGTGTCCAGGTTGGGAAGTTCCTGGGGATCTGGGGGTGGAGTCTGGAAAGGGAGGCACCTGGAGAAGAGAGGGACATGGGCAGCCCTGTAGCCAGAAATTTTGGGCTGGTGGGGCATGGGGAGATTTTGTGGGGCAGCAGGAGGGGGAGGGGCAGCCACCCGCCTTCCCTGAACTCCGAGAGGCGTTTTCATCAGCTACCCCTCTCCCTTACCTCCTGCAAGATTTATCGGGTGGTAAAAGGTAAAAGGTAAAGGTCTCCCTTGCTCGAAAGCCAGTCGAATCTGACTCTAGGGTTGCGGTGCTCATCTCCATTTCAAAGCCGAAGAGCCAGCGCTGTCCGAAGACGTTTCCGTGGTCATGTGGCTGGCATGACTAGACGCCGAGGTGCACGGAACGCTGTTACCTTTCCACTGAAGCGATACCTATTTATCTACTTGTAATTTCTGGCTTTTGAACTGCTAGGTTGGCAGGAGCTGGAACTAGAGACGGGAGCTCACTCCATCATGCGGCACACTCGGGTCTCGAACTGCTGAACGACCGACATTCCACAGCCTGCAGTTCAGCGTCTTAACCACTTGAGCCACTGCAGCTCCTTTATCAGGTGGAGGGCCCTTTAAATCTTGGAGGGAGAAGGGCGGCTCCTGCCGATCAGGTGGAGGGCCCTTTTAATGTCACAGGAGGAGGGGGGAGAGGAGCAGCAGCTGTTATGGGGCGTGGCACACATTTGAGGGGGCGGAGCCCTGGAATGCCCCACCGTAGCTATGGGCCTGGATGTTGACGGAGCGTAATGCCTCAGAGTCCACCCTCCAATGCAGCCATAATTGCCAGAGTTACTCTCATTTGTCTGGCGATCCCCTGCTACTCTAGGAGGTCTCTAGGCCCTACCTGGGGGTTGGCAACATCTACTGGATGTGAAGAAGTCCAGTATGTCCCCCCCCCCTTAATGAAATGCACTTCCAGGAAGCTCTGAGCAAAGACGCTGCAGAGAGAGGAGATAAACTTGCACCAAGAACGTGCATTTCCCTGATGTGGAAAAGCCGCCGTACTGGGAACTGGTGGTGGATTCTGAGCTGGGAAACAGCCGGCAGGGAAAGGGTTAAATGCTATTCTCCTTGCTCCCCTCCTCAAAACTGCAGTCCGAAGAGCCAAATTAGATGTGACCCTGGCAGATCCCTGAATAGATCTTTCCGGAGATTCTTAAAAGGGAAAGAACAGCTGTGTGGAGCCCCAACTCAGATCAAGGGTGGGGGGTGGGGAACAGGAGGCTTACATTTTCTTGGTGGGATTTTTCCAGTTAACCACCCATACATATCTGTGATCAGCCTCGGGAAGGGAAAAAGACAGACAGGTCCTGTCTTTCCCCCCCTTCCGGGAGTTTAGAGTCTTTAGAAAGCCTAGCAGGTTCTCTCTATAAATAAATAAAAAATATAGTTGATGGTATCTATCATCATCATCATCTATCACCCATTTATAGGGTTGCCCCATGACATGGCTAGCGCAATGATGTAACTTCTGGATGAAGCCATTGTTGTGTGCGTGCTACACCCACGCACCTGAATACCCCAGAGAGCAGCTAGGAGCCCCCTGTCACCAAAAGGTAGGGACCTGGCAACCCCATCTGTCTGTCTACCCACCTACCTGTCTAACTGTCTACCTACCTACCTGTCTACCAACCTACCTGTCTACCTACCTGTCTACCTACCTGTTTATCTATCTATCTATCTATCTATTATCCATCCCTCCATCCCACCTACCTATCCCTCCATCCCTCCACCTACCTACCTACCTACCTACCTACCTACCTACCTACCTACCTACCTAATCTCCCTATTACTGCTCCTACGGCTTTCACTTTAAGCAGAAATCAGAATAAAAATTAAAATGTCTGGTTCAGTAGAAGGCAGCTTCGTGTCATGTTAATGGCATAGGATTTAGGGGCATAGGATTTAGGGGCATGGGATTTAGGGGCATAGGATTTAGGGCCCTGAGCCTGCCCACGCGGGGAGGGCAGAATACAAATCGAAAGCATAAATAAATAAGAATGCAACACTCACCATCCCCCCGCGAATCCCCCACCCCAATCCACTTTGTTCAGATGTTTAGAATTAGAGAGTAATCGGTATCCCATGACAGGATATAAATCCAAATAAATAAAATAAATAAAAATGACCTAGGAGTTGGTAACAGGAGTGCTGGGGCCCCCAACCTGCCCCCAAACCCCCTGCGCATCTGATCCCCAAACTCCCCTCCCTCCTCACTATCAGCAAGTGTAATTTCAGCCGAGAGGTGGCCAAAGGGCTCCTTTGTTTTCTCTTTCACTGCATTAACGCCAGCAGAGGCCCTGGAGGAGCCCTTCTGTTAGGTACTTCCGCTGCTTATTCCTGGGCACAGATTTCGCCCAAGGGCTGCCATGCCTGTAGTGGTGCGTTTTAATGTAGAACGGTGGAAGAAGAAGAAGAAGAAGAAGAAGAAGAAGAAGAAGAAGAAGAAGAAGAAGAAGAAGAAGAAGTGTTAGGTACTTCCGCTGCTTATTCCTGGGCACAGATTTCGCCCAAGGGCTGCCATGCCTGTAGTGGTGCATTTTAATGTAGAATGGTGGAAGAAGAAGAAGAAGAAGAGGAAGAGGAAGAGGAAGAGGAAGAAGAAGAAGAGGAGGAGGAGGAGGAGGAGGAGGAG
>NW_015162559.1:202063-202204 GCF_001447785.1 Gekko japonicus | reverse complement strand
AAGCTGTCAGTTGTTAGTGGTCAGTTGTTAAAAAAAATACCCTGGGAAAAGGAATGAGAGAGAGAGGATAAACCTACAGTGTGGTGGCAGCTGCTGTTGAAACAAAGTTATTTTAAGTTCTGCAAACCATCAGCTCTCCAG
>NW_015162559.1:201769-201884 GCF_001447785.1 Gekko japonicus | reverse complement strand
ATAATGACAATGTGATATCTCCACTTTTTAAAGCCCTAATTGGAGTCTTTAGGAAGCCTAACAGGTTCTCTCTATAAGTAAATTAAAAATACAGTTGATGGGATCCATCCTCCTC
>NW_015162559.1:201370-201520 GCF_001447785.1 Gekko japonicus | reverse complement strand
CTCTCTCTCTCTCTCTCTCATCTATCTATCTATCATCTCTATCTATCTATCATCTCTATCTATCTATCTTCTCTATCTTCTCTATCTATCTATCTATCTATCTATCTATCTATCTATCTATCTATCTATCATCTCTATCTTTCATCTCTA
>NW_015162559.1:191721-201309 GCF_001447785.1 Gekko japonicus | reverse complement strand
ATCTATCTATCTATCTATCTATCTATCTATCATCTATCTATCATCTATCTATCATCTATCATCTATCTCTATCTATCTATCTATCTATCTATCTATCTATCTCTATCTATCTATATCTATCTATATCTATCTAGCTATATCTATCTATCTATCTCTATCTATATCTATCTATCTATCTCTATCTATATCTATCTATCTATCTCTATCTATATCTATCTATCTATCTCTATCTATATCTATCTATCTATCTCTATCTATATCTATCTATCTATCTCTATCTATATCTATCTATCTATCTATATCTATCTATCTATCTATCTATCTATCTATCTATCTATCTATCTATCTATCTATCTATCTATCTATCTATCTATCTATCACTGCTCATACGGCTTTCACTTTAAGCAAAAATCAGAATAAAAATTAAAACAAAAAGACCTTCCTTAGTATACCATTTCCCTGGTATTTAATTCTTGTACCTATACATTTTGCCACCGAAAGGGTGGCAAGATTGTCTGTATCCGACAATCGCCAGGTCGCCTGGGCTCTCAACGTTAAGCAATTCCGTATTATTAATTCAAGCAGATCTGAAACACCACAGCGTTATTCATGCACGTTTTATAGGGAGTTGAGCAATTCTGGGTACTTGTGGATATATATGCTCCTTGGGGCAGAAGCGGCATTACTAAGATCCTCCCCAGAAGTCTTGTCACTTCATAGCAAGCGGACCTGGTGGCAGTGTTCCCTCTAAGTTGAATTAGTGTGAGCCAGCTCACAGTTTTTTAGCCTCCGGCTCACACATCTTTGCCTTAGCTCAGGAAGGACGGCTCCAGAGCAGACTAATTTATGCAGTAGCCAAATTGCTCGCTCACAACTTGAATGCCAGGAGCTCACAGAGGAGAATTTTTGCTCACAAGACTCCGCAGCTTAGAGGCAAGCGGACCTGGCGGTGCCTCGAAAGCCTCACCAGCTTTTCAGTAAAGCACTCCACAGTTTACTATTCGTACAAGCTCCATCCTCCTTCACGCCACCCCTCTGGAGTTTACAGTCTCCGTCTCTAGAATTCCGTAACTAGAGATAGGCAAGCAGTTAACAGCCTGCCCACATATGGGAAACACATCCATCCATCTTCCACATTTAGGGCTGATGGCTTCATAGGGTTTTCTAGTGTGTATTCTCAGGCCTGCTTCCCCCCCACCCCCGATACATGCATCCCTTTCCTTTCGCCAGGAATTTTGACTCTTCATTCTCTTCCCAGGCATGCCATTAAATGCATCTCACATACCGAGGTTTTTTCAAATTATTCAGAAAGCCAAAAAAGAAAAACAGAAACTTGGCCGGCTTTCTAAAAGAGCCTTTCAATTGTTTTTAAACAGGAACAGATTATGACATTTACTCCTTGTAACACTGCAAAGCAGAAACCACAAATGGCAGGATTGGTACCCAGAGGTACAAAAAGGAGACGGGTGGATTTTTTGGGTGGAAATATAGGTTTCCACAGTCTTACATCAGTTGAAAATTCCTTATGGTTGGTCCTGATGAACTAGGGACAGTCCTGTCAGCCCCCATGCCTCAGGGGTTCTCAGCTTTTTGGACCTGTGGGCATTTTTGGAATTTTGACTCAGTGTGGTGAGCTTAGGCACAAAATGGCTGCTGTAGGAAGTGGACTATCCACAAAATGGCTGCCACGGCTTCCCTTCAGTCACACAGTGAAGGCCCATGTCCTGTGGTGGCAGCTACACAGCCAATCCGCACAGCCAATCAAAGTTGCCTTCCTGGGCAAAAGCTCCTCCCCCCACCTGGCCCTGCCCACTTTCTGAAACCACTTGGCAGGCACCAGGAAAGTTGTTGGTGGGCACCACAGCACCCACGGGCGAGTATCACATTGGAGGATCCCTGCCCGAGCATCTGACATAGTTCAGAAGGCAAAAGGGTGTCCCTCACCCCACGCTGAGTTTACCTAC
Source organism: Gekko japonicus (assembly GCF_001447785.1). NCBI lineage: Eukaryota > Metazoa > Chordata > Lepidosauria > Squamata > Gekkonidae > Gekko > Gekko japonicus. The sequence goes on along the minus strand of NW_015162559.1, from coordinate 199,345 downwards.
AAAACTCACTGCCACAAGATTTGGGGATGGCCACTAGTTGAGATTACTTAGTCAAACAATGTAAACATGGAGAACCAGAACAGCCATGTTTACATTGTTTGACTGATGCATGGGTACATTCAAGAGCTGTGGTTCCAGGAAAATTTATATGCCTGAAGAACATGTGTTCGAAACACGCAGGTTATGCCCGGGAGGCGTGTTGCTAGGCCTGCTTGCTAGCTGAATCACCTCATGGGAAGATACATCTACCAGGCTTGCTTGCTAAGCTGAATCATCACAGTGAGAAATACAAGCTGCCTGCTAGCTTTACCTGATGGATCATCACTTGGGAAATGTACAATAGGTTGCTGCGTTGTTCGGTGCAAATAACGGTACATTGGTATTTATCCTCCATCAGGAAGAAGACAGTTGGAAGGACTCTGAAACAGATTATGATTTGAGGAAAAGAAATGCCAAGAAATGAGATGCTGAGGGACTCTGAATTCCACCTTTAAGAAGCTACATTTAAGTTTGATGTTTTTGTGCTTGTCTTAAACAGTAATTATATAACTCTTCGTGTTATATAACTTAGTCTGAAAGTGTTTGAAATGTGATGTTGTCGTTTGAAAGTGTTTACAATACGCTAGAGTTGATGTTGTGTATATAAAGCAAATATATTTAGCTATTTTTGTTGTTGTTCAGTCGCAGTCGAGTCCGACTCTTTGCGACCCCATGGACCAGATCACGCCAGGCCTTCCTGTCTTCCGCCGTCCTCTGAAGTTGGCTCAATTTCATGTTCGTTGCATCTATGACACCGTCTAACCATCTCATCCTTTGCCGTCCCCGTCTTCTTTGACCTTCAGACTTTCCCAGCATCAGGGTCTTCTTCTGCAGTGAGTGCTCCCTTCTCATTGGGTGGCCAAAGTATTTGAGCTTCAGTTTCATTATCTGGCCTTCCAGGGAACAGTATTTAGCTATAAGTGCATGTGAATATTGTGTTTATTATTTCAACACGGTGTTTTCTGTGTTTATCTAACCCCCCAGGTGGGGCCTGGAGATCTCCCGGAATTACAGCTGTCCTCCAGTCTACGGTTCTCAGGGAATAAATTGGCTGTTTTGGAGACTGAATTCAGGAATTATACCCTGCTGAAGTCCCAGGCTCCACCCCTAAATCTCCAGGCATCTCCCAGCCTGGAATAGGCGACCCTACTTTCTCCAAAGATGGAGTCCACAAGGACCCTCTGCAGGGCTTATTTGTCTCTTGGGTTTATGGTTGCCAATTCAGGGTGGGAAGTTCCTGGAGATTTGGGGGGGGGAGCAGCCTGGGAAGTGCAGGGTTCGGGTAGGGACCTCAGCAAGGGGTCATTTCCTGCAGTAGCACACAGGAGTGGAGCTCCGGCAGTAAAGAGCCCAGGGGGCGGGCACATGCAACAAGCCCCACCCCCTGCTCCCAGCAGCCCTCAGGCAGAGCAAGAAGCAGCCAGGTAAGTTGCAGAGCTCCCCCCGGCCCCCGGTCCAAAACAGTCCAGTGGCACCTTTAAGACCAAGTTTTATTCAGGTACAAGCTCTCCCTCCTCTGCGAGGACAGATTTGCATGTTCTCTCCCCCTCCTCAATAGCTAGCAATCCAAAACAGTCCAGTGGAACCTGAGCGGTGGGTGTTGCCTTCTGACGCACGTCCGGTGATGTCAGGGTGTGTGGCATATGCAAATAAGTTTTGCTAATTAGTTATGCTAATGAGCTCCTGCACCTCTTTTTCTACGAAATCACCCCTGATCCTATACAATTATGGCATGGACTCTATTCTTATGTTTGTTTGTTGATTTATTTATTTATTATTCAATTTATATCCCGCCCTCCCCTCAGGCTCAGGACGGCTAACAATTAGGGCTCAAAGCCATGCTTAAAACAGTTAAAAACAAGATAAAACAATGCAATAATACAGTGAAGGGCTGGTGCTCCAGATGTCCAAGACGGGTTCTGGCAAGATAGACCCAGAACAATGATGTAAGCTCCAAAATGATGCTGCCATCCAGTCTTCGTCCCAGGGCCGTCTAGCACCCTGATGATATCCACACCTTTGTGGTGGCGGAGAGCTGGTGGTATAGTGGCGGCGACAGCTCCTACTCAAAGGCCTGGCGGAAGAGCTCCGTCTTGCAGGCCCTGCGGAACTGCGCAAGGTCCCGCAGGGCCTGGATCCCCTCTGGGAGCTCATTCCACCAGGTAGGAGCCACCACCGAAAAGTCCCTGGCCCTGGTTGCCGCGAATTTGACGTCCCTGGGGCCCGGGGTAACCAAAAGATGTTCTTACTAGCCTGCTACCCGTGCTTCGCTACGGTATTTAAGTTCCGTAAATCCAGTTATAATACTGATGATGTGAAGTCTGAAATGTGACATTTGTTGTAGGAATTCTAATGGAGAAGACTGTAGTGTAAGAAATGAAGTGAGACATACGTACCTCTACTGAAGGACCTCTCTGTAGACCACATTGGTGGTTCTGCCCTCAGGTGCTAGGATCACCAGGCTGCTTGGCGAGCTCACTCTGGAGCAGGCCACATAGAACTGCCCATTTAAGAAGCAGCCGTCTGTTAAGTCAACTCCTGCCACCTTCCACAAAAGTGATGGCCTCTCTACTTGTGTTCCTGGATTGTTTTGCTCATATGGAGACTGTGTTGTTCTGAGCACCCCAGGGTGATCTTGCTGGTACTTGGCCTGCACAGCTCAGTGCACTGCAGGAGTACTATGTGCAAATGTCTTTGCCGCATTCCTAAGTTGCCTCCTCCTTGTAGCGTTGGTGTATCTGGCTCGATGTTTGCCAGGAGCTTTCTTGGGGGCAGTAAGAGGTGAGAGGTATGAGGGGGAGTTGGTGTGAGGGAGTGGTGTTGTGGTGGACATTTCTTTAGGTTCATGAGGGAGGCACGCATCGAAATGGCTCCTAGAAATGTCCTTTACTATCTCCCCATAAACATTCATTAACTCAGTTGCCATGCTGGCTTTTTTGAAAAATGTCTATTCAGGAGTCTTGAATCGCTGATTTCTGTAACTCTCCTCAACTGTCTGCAGTCTCTTCTAACTGTGTTTTAACCTCAGAACATTGAGATCCACAGCTGAGCAATCAGAGGAAGGTGGGTGCAAGTAGGCAGGTTTTACCTCAGAACTCTGAACTACACAATTGACCAACTGGGGGAGGGGGCGGGCAAGGAGGCAGCAGCCTGCCAGGCACATGGAAAATAATTGGGGAGACACATTTTGCCCCATTTCTACCCCCTTAGGGGTCATGTTTTTCAGAAATCTCTTCATGAGGGGGAGTTGGCGTCATGGTAGGGATGCACTCCCCTTATTTTGGGTTTCTTGGTGCAGGGGTTTGGCCTAGGCATTGAATTTGGGAGGGAGGGCATACCCCCCCTTTTAAAAACAAAAATGCGTCTCATTTCTGTTACATTTAGAACTACGTATTCAAAACACCATCCGAGCAATCAGATATTAAGCAAGTTCATATGGACCAATTTTCTAGAACCTGCATTGTGAGAAGTTAAATAACCTGGACTTCCGGTTTTTGGCAGCACGATAGCAGACACGATCCTGGTGAGCTCCCAGGGTCGCAATCCGAACGCTAGCGGATAGGAGGGGGTGCGATTGTCTGCTAGCCCCCGGAGCCCTTGTGTTTGGACTCCTAGCCTTTTGAGGGATTGCCTCTTTTCCGGCTCGATGCCCGGGAATCGAGGCTTTCCTCCACCCTGAAGGTCCTGCCTCTATGCGACCGTATGGCTCTAAAGTCGCTGACCGGGTGTTTTACACGTACCTGAGGCGGGTCCTAGGACCAACGATGAACTGTGAGTCGTGGTAAAAGCAAAACACCGAGTTTTGACTAGAAAGCCCCTCTGATTTAAGCGAGCGTGGGAGGGAATTCCCAGACGCGATATCCAAGCAGATCTTTTTAAAAAGAGGGCGCTGGATGTAAAAGCCATAGAACTGATTTAAGAAGCACACAAGAGCACAGCAAAGCGTTCTGGTGGAAAACAGAGACTGTGGCAAACTTTTCTAAAAGTAAACAATCCTCAAAAATGGCAGGGCGGAGAGGTGAGAAAGAGAAACCATCGCAGCTTAAGCCTCCTTCGGGAAGTAGAAGTCCGAGACCGGAAGCTACCAACGAGCTTTCTCCGCTATTAGCCGAATCATTGCACCCTATGCTGGACCAGACGACAAACATCAAGCAGCAATTGACTACTTTGAACCAGAACTTTGCTGCACAACAACTGGAACTGAATGAAACTAAGAAATTAACAGAGCAAACAGCAGAAACACTGAAGGAAGTTAATGCCAAGTCTAGAAAGGTGAAAAGGCATGTACAGGAGTTGGAAAACAAAAGAATTACTGATGAATCTCAACTTTTGCAACTACAAATGGAAAAGGCAAGCTTTATCCTGAGATTCCAAGGGGTTCCTGAGACAAAAGGAGAGAATCTAAAACAAGTATTGGGTGATATACTTGCACCAGTGGCAGATTTGAAAACGGAATATCTTCATAGAGAAATGGATGTGGTCTATAGCTCATATTCGGAGTATATTAAGAAAAATAACCTGTCTGGAGAAATAGTGGTTAGATTCTCAAAAAGACATGTGAGGGACCAAATCTTGAAAACAACATCAGGAATACCCCTGAAAATAAACGGTAATACTATACAGATACTAAAAGACATTCCATTTAAAATTAGAAAAAAGAGGAAGAAATTAAAAGACTTGGCATTGTTTTTACAAACGAACAATATACAGTACAAATGGCTGGTTCCCAAAGGCCTACTCTTCAGAATAAATGAAAAAAAGGAATGAATTGACTCTGTTAAGAAAGCAAATGAGTTCTTGAAGCAGCAACTGGGAAGGTCCGGAGAAGATGACAAAGATGATGACCAGGATAAATAAAGTGGTGAAAACTCTTCTTCAACTACCGAGGAGGACTCTGATTCGGGGGGCTGTGGCCCCCAAAATAGATTATGATTTGAGGAAAAGAAATGCCAAGAAATGAGATGCTGAGGGACTCTGAATTCCACCTTTAAGAAGCTACATTTAAGTTTGATTTTGTTGTGATTGTCTTAAACAGTAATTGATAATGGGTTTGGGGGAACATTGGCTAGATTTAAACATTCAAGATCATTGTATTATTAATAGATTAGATTAAGCAATTTATAAGATTATGTAATGATCACTACTTGGGTTTTTAGTGGTTAACTTTCCTTTCTCCCGTAGATATCAGATTCCCTTCCCTATTTTCTTTGCAAATTATAGAAAAGCAATAAAAAATCCCCTTTGTAAGGGCCAAAAAAAAGTTAAATAACCTAATAAAGGAAACCAGTTTACAAATTTTAAGTATATTTCCATTGTGGGTGGGAGTGTGGCTAAGCTGGGCCAGCAGCACCGCTAAGGTGATCCTGCTGGGGCAGCGTCCCTGATGGATTAAAGTGCCCTGGTCCTGCTCCTACACCTGACAGACCCCAGCCTGTCTGGTGTTGGGGGGGGGGATTATGTTTAAAGACATCAGGGAGGCTGGGCCAGCAGCAGGGCTAAGGCAATCTTGCTGAGCAAACCTCCTCGGCAGCTGTAAGCATCCCACCTCCTCTCCTACCATGTTTCCCCGAAAATAAGACACTGTCTTATATTTATTTTTTCTCAAGAAGACACACTAGGGCTTATACCACAAATGCATAGAAATCCTGCTAGGGCTTATTTTTGGGGTAGGTCTTATTTTTGGGAAAACAGGGTACATCTGACAGGCAGCTGCATGTCCAGTGTAGGAGGGGGGAGGAGTATTAGAAGCCACTGTGGAGGCAGGGCCAGCAGGATCACTAAGGCGTTACTGCTGGGGCGGGCTCCCTCGTGGCTTTAAGCACCCTGCAACCACTGCTGCACCTGACAGACAACTTAGTGAGCACCTACATCATGGTAGGAGCGCTCTCCCTGAATTTCGTGTTTCTAGGTCCAGTGGTTTGGTCTGGGCGTTGATTTTATGGTGGGGGGACTTTCTTTTACATAGATAGATGGGATTAGATCCATGGAGAATAAGTTTGTCAATGCCTATTGGGCCCGTGGCTACAGTGGGGCATCTAAGGGCTACCCCCCCTTAATTTACAGCCACGCCCCACAAAATTATGTCTTGGAAAACTTTGAAAAACACTAATTACTCCTGTATCAATTCAGCCACACACGATGGCTGCCCCGCAAGAAACAAATATGCCCAAACCAAAAAAATCCTGTTATGGGCCTGCTAGCTGTGGTGAATGTGAGGGGAACCTCCACATTCAGAGGCACTAAACCTCTGAATCCCAGAGCCAGGGCGCAACATCAAGGGAAGGCCTCTATGACCTGGTATTGGGGGTCCAAAGGAATTGGTTGGCCCCTGTGTGAGACAGGGATGCCAGCCTCCAGGTGGGACCTGGGGATCCCCCGGAATTACAGCTTATCTCCAGACTACTGAGGCCAGTTCCCCTGGAGAACATGGATGCTTTGGAGGGCGGTCGCTATGGCATTGTACCCCACTGAGGTCCCTATCCTCCCCGGGATCCATCCCTATATCTCCAGGAGTCTCCCAGCCTGGATCTAGGAACCTGACCTCCCATCCTCTGTTGGTGGCCAGCCAGGGGAGACTTGGGAAACCCTAGGGTGAGACAGGATCCTGGACTACTAGATGGCCCACTGGTCTGATCCAGCAGGGCCCTTCTTATGCGAATCCACCCTCCAAAGCAGCCAAGTTCTCCAGGGGGAACTGCCCTTTGCAGTCTGGAGATGCTGTAATTCCAGGGTACCTCCACTCCCCACCTGGAGATTGGCGACAATAGCTCATCCCACAGAAACTCTGCCCTAGTGAGCTCTGTGCCCTGCCGATTTCCCCACAGCATCTGCTTGGCCCCCTCTTCCAGCCTGGTCAGCCCCGGGTTTGCGCTCCTGTTCTTAGGACTCCAGACAGGTCCCAGGCAACGCTCCCTCTAAGGTGTGGAGTCTTGTGAGCAAAAATTCTACCGTGTGAGCTACTGGCATTCAAGTTGTGAGCAGTGTTCCCTCTAAGCTGAGTGAGTGTGAGCCAGCTCACAGTTTTTTAGCCTCCGGCTCACACATTTTTCTCTCAGCTCAGGAAGGATGGCTCCAGAGCAAACTGATTGATGCTCACAACTTTAATGCCAGCAGCTCACAAAGTAGAATTTTTGCTCACAGTTTAGAGGGAACATTGGTTGTGAGCGAGTGATTTGGCTGTGGCATATATTAGTTTGCTCTGGAGCCCTCCTTCCTGGGCCGAGACAAAAAATGTGTGAGCCGGTGGCTAAAAAACCCTGTGAGCTAGCTCACCCTAACTCAGTTTAGAGGGAACATTGGTTGTGAGCGAGTGATTTGGCTGTGGCATATATTAGTTTGCTCTGGAGCCCTCCTTCCTGGGCCGAGACAACGGAGGCTAAAAAACTGTGAGCTAGCTCACCCTAACTCAGCTTAGAGGGAACACTGCCAGTGTTCCCTCTAAGCTGAGTTAGTGTGAGCTAGCTCACAGTTTTTTAGCCTCCGGCTCACACATTTTTGTCTCAGCTCAGGAAGGATGGCTCCAGAGCAAACTAATTTATGCAGTAGCCGGATTGCTCACTCACAACTTTAATGCCAGTAGCTCAAA
>NW_015162559.1:172879-191416 GCF_001447785.1 Gekko japonicus | reverse complement strand
CGGGCAAGCGGGGGGGCGCCTCCAGGATGAGCCTGCTGTCCGCCATCGACACCAGCGCCGCCGCCTCGGTCTACCAGCCCGCCCAGCTCCTCAACTGGGTCTACCTGTCCCTGCAAGACACCCACCAGCAGGCCAGCGCCTTCGACGCCTTCCGCCCGGAGCCGCCCGCCGCCCCGCACCCGGAGCTCGCCTACCCGCCGGGCAAGAGCGCGCCGGCCGAGCTCGGCTCCTCCCTCAACTCCAGCTATCTCAACAGCTTCTTCCAGCTCCAGAGGAACGAGGTGAGGCGGGGGGGGGGATGAATGCATGCCCGGGGGGGTTTGCACTTGGCAGTGGACAGCGCCCCCTCCCCACCAGTGTTCCCTCTAAGCTGAGTCGGTGTGAGCCAGCTCACCGTTTTGCAGCCTCCGGCTCGCACCTTTCTGTCTCCGCTCAGGAAGGAGGGCTTCAGAGCAAACTAATGTATGCAGGAGCCAAATTGCTCGCTCGCAGCTTTTATGCCAGTGGCTCACAGTGTTCCCTCTAAGCTGAGTTGGTGTGAGCCAGCTCACCGTTTTTTAGCCTCCGGCTCACACATTTTTGTCTCAGCTCAGGAAGGAGGGCTCCAGAGCAAGCTGATTTATGCAGCAGCCAAATCGCTCACTCACAACTTCAATGCCAGGAGCTCACAAAGTAGAATTTTTGCTCACAAGACCCCACGGCTTAGAGGGGACATTGCCCCCCCCCGTGTCCGCTTCGGAGGCTCTGTGTCTCTCCCCCCCTCCCGCTGGAAAGCGACCCTCAGTTGCGTGCAAAGCACTCCAGTGGGCTGAAGGAGGGGAGTTTCTTCTTCTTCTTCTGCCTGGAAAAATGTCTCTCTCTGTGTGTGTATCTGAGAGAGAGAGAGATTCCTTTCTTGGCTTGCCAGGGGGGAAGCAGGGCCCGAGCGATCCTCGCCTGCAAGGGGAGGCTGGTGGTGGTGGGGGCAGCGAGCGAGCGGGCGAGCGAAGAAAAGTTTGCCAAAAGTTCACTCTCTGCAAACTTTCCTAGCGCACCGCCATGATGCTTTTGGAGGATGGCTCTCTCTCTCTCTCTCTTTAAAAATAAAATAAAAATCTTCTGCCCTCGATTGCGTCTTCAGAGCTGTGCTTGCCGTTCTATCTTTTCTTTTTTAACCCCTTTTTAAAACGGATGGCTTATCTTCCGAGACAAAGCGATAGGGGAGCGCCGGGGGGATAGCGGGGTTAAGCCGATTTGGGCGCAAGGAGCTCTTGGCTGCCTGCAGCGAAGCCCCCCCCCCTCTGTGTCAAGAGGAGGGAGAGAGAGAGGCTGGGGGTCCCCGCAGCGGTTTTGGGCTTTTAACCCCTTCGCCTGACATCTGGCTGCAAAGACACTTTGGGGAGAAAGGGAAACCTGACGGGTGGCTTTTGGTTTGGGGTGCCCTGCCGGCCTCCAAGTTTGACCTGGGAACCCCCGGGAATGACAGCTCTAAGCCATGGAATCTTGTGAGTAAAAACTCCACTTTGAGAGCTGCTGCCATTAAAACTGTGGATGAGATATTTGGCTGCTGCCTCAATCAGTTTGCTCTGGAGCTCCATCCTCCCGGAGCTGAAACAAAAATGTGTGAGCCGGAAGCTAAAAAACTGTGAGCTGGCTCACACTGACTCAGCTTAGAGGGAACACTGCTCCAGATTACAGAGATCAGTTCCCCCTGGAGAAAACGGGTGCTTTGGAGGGTGGGCTTTATGGCATCGGAACCCACTGAGGTCCCTGTCCCCCTCTGGCTGCATCCCCAAATCCCTGGAGCCGGCAGCCCTCCTTTTTGGCCAGTGGGGTGCCCCAAATCGCCTTTCAGAATTGCGTTGGTTTCAATGGTCTGAGAAGGGGGGGAACTCTGCTTAGGATGGCCGTGTTTGAATTTTGGGTTAGGGCCAGAATGCACTTATTTATTTAATCCGTTTGTACCCTGCGTTCTCGTCAATGGAGACCCATCCTTCTGCTGTCTTCCGTGTTTTTTCTCACAACAGCCCTGTGAGGTAGGTGAGGCTGAAAGTGTGTGATTGGCCCAAGGTCACCCAGTGAGCTTCCGTGGCGCAAATGGGGATTCGAACCTAGTTCTCTCAGGTACTGGTCTGACACTCTTAACCACTACTCCCAAGTGAAGTACAGGGAGAGAGACGATTTCATCTGGAGAGGAGCCATCCTTTCCAGCACGGGATTTGGGGGAACTTTCTGGATGTAGGGGCTCCGCTGATGTTAAGCAAGACAAGTGTCAGTGTGGTGGAGGATCTGGAAGACCCAGGTTCGAATTCTCGCTCTGTTAGTGGTAGCTGGCTGGTCAGACGCGCACCCTCTTTCAGACTAACCTACCTCACCGGGTTGCTTTGAGGATAAAATGGAGGGGAGACCGCTGTAAGCCACATTTGGGGCCCACTGGTGAAGAAAACGAATAGATAAACCTAATGGTGTCTTAAAGATTAACAACACTTATTTCATAGTGAGTCTTTGTGTAGTTTGATGAAGTTGGCTGCCGACCCAGGAAGACTCATTTCGAAATAAGTCTCCTTCGTCTTGAAGGGGCCACTGGTTTTTTCGACCTATTCTGCTGTGGTAGACCGACAGGGGCTGCCTCCCTGCTATCAGTTTTTCTGTTGACATTCTGGTAAACGATTACATAGATTGATGAGCGCAATCCTGTACAGAGTGACTGCGGTCTAAACCCAAAAAAGACAGGGAGTAACTTTGCGTGGGATTGGTCGGACTTCAGGGAGACAACTGCGGACGCGAAGTGGCCCGGCCGCATTGAGATGGAGTGGGAAAGAGACCGGAGAAAATTCGGCTGTTTCCGATTTGCTCGTTCGCCCGCCAAATTTAACTGGCTGTCCAAGTTCATTCCTAGTACTCCGCTGTGACTAAAATCCGCAAGATCCACTGTGGAAGAAAACTGTGTGTTTGTTTGCATTTATGGCTCACATATATTTCCTGTGACGGGCTTGTGTGTGTGTGTGTGGAGGGGTGGGGGGAACGGATATCCTCCAGAAGGCGAATTCCATGCGCATGGACGATGGTACATGGAATGACTTGCGGCCTTCCCTCTTTGCGTCCGGTCGTTCCCATTCCCTTACGTTGGCCAACGGCATTGTTTAGGGGAGGGCAAAGGATGAGGATATTGCCCTCCCCCATGTGTCACACCCCATTGCAGTTATGTCCAAGGCGCGTAGATACTTTTGGCCAATGTGCCGTCTTTTCAGACTGAGTGATGATTGTTACAAAACAACGTATTGCGCCGAATGGAAACAGATGACTGATTTGCGTTAATCGTATTGGTGGAGATGGTTGTCAGCTGCATATGAAAAATGCCAAGTGCGCTTCAGATGCAATTTCGTTCCAGTTTATGCTCCAGTGTATCCCAGCGATAGGCCTGCCAATCTCCAGGTGGACCCTGGAGGCCTCCTGGAATTTCAGCTGATCTCCCGCTGACGGACATCAGTTCCCCTGGCGAAAACGGCTGCTTCGGAGAGTGGACGCCGTGGCATCCGTACCCTGCTGAGAGACCCCTCTGCTCCCCAAACCCTGCCCCCCCCATCGTCCATGCCCCACATCTCCCAGAATTTCCCATTCTGGAGTGACCACCTCTGTCCTTGCCGTGTTCAATAAAGTTCAGTGTCGTGGTTAAGTGCGCGGACTCTAATCTGGGAGAACCGGGTTTATTCCCCCACTCCTCCACTTGCACCTGGCTGGATGAACTTGGGCAAGCCATAGTTCTGATAAGAGCTGTTCTCTCAAGGGCAGTTCTCGGAAAAGAGCTCTCTCAGCCCCGCCTACCCCACAGGGTGTCTGTTGTGGGGAGGGGAAGGGAGAGGAGTTTGTAAGCCGCTCTGAGCCTCCCTTGGGGAGTGAAGGGCGGGGTATAAATCCAATCTCTTCGTCGTCTTGTTCTTTGCTCTGGAGGGGTTTGCTGGAAACTGCCAGGTGGCAAACAGGGTATGGCTTTCACTGGCAAATCTGTACTGATCAATGGGCCAGTGCTGACAATGGCTTCTTGCCTGGACTAAGAGTCACGCCTCCCACCCCCTGCCGAGGAATATGGGCAGTTCTGCAAAAGTTGGTTCTCTTTAAATGTTAGGTTATCGAGGACTAAGGTAGGCATGTGTCTGAGCAGGTCGGCTAGTAAAAAAGAAAAGAAGAAAGTGGACTAGTAACTTGGCCAGACCTTGGCGTCGTTGGTATGATGCTTTGGTCCAGTTTGCAGAGGTTAAGGTAACTCGCGTTTTCACAGCGGATGTTGCATTTACCCGAAATACTGCCATGGGGAGAATCTAGAAGAGAAGCTTGTTTTAATCTTGCCAATCTGGGGATTCCATTTGAAATGCCTGTAGATTGGAAATGACAGCAGCAGCGATGTTATTCCTTGCTTAAAGGATGGCAAGTTGGAAGCATTGGGGCTTCCGGTGCTGGGAAGGGGTTAAACCCTCGCACGTTGATTGGTCCCAGTTAGAACATCAATTTGTTCACCCCCTTTTGAAGTTGTGTATCTCAAAGCCCCTTACAGAACTGGACATTCTGGGTGGATCCTGCAGTAAAGTTGATAACCGGTTACTTTCTAGAGGCGATGTCCGTACAAAGCTCGGTCGTGTTCTTTTTTCTCTGCAGTGTGAATGAGAGTTGAGTGCATTCTCATGGAAGCCTTTGACAATCTCTCGAAGGTTCCTTTCCTGCTGCCTTTTCAGCAGCGCTTTTTTGGCTTCCTCTGGGGCATGATTTGTGCCTGCGTCTATCCGTTCCTCATCCTTCCTGGCCCTGGCAACCCAACTCTCACCAGTTTTTTTTGTGGGAAGCAAGTCTCTTTTCAAGGGGACTGATTCTCAGATAAGGGTGTGTAAGGATTGCGACTCAATTTGCCCCTGTGCGTGAGTCATTCTACATCGTGTACGCCTGGACGCTCCACTCTTCTGCATATTTAAGTTGAAGGGGAAGTTTTATTAGCACGGAGAGGCAATATAGCTCTTCAGCGGGTTCGAAGTGCTTGAAGTGCTCAGAGACCTAGATAACCCTGAAGAAAAATAGTAACATCCCCAACTCGCAATGCGTTGCTCATAGCATATCTGAGATCGTGTTCATGACAAAGGCATGTTGAATCCCTAAAGCTGCCTTTTGCTGAGTCACCCCATTGGTCTATCAAGCTCTCTATGATCTACTCTGATTGGCATCGGCTCGCCGTGATGTCACGTGGAGATCCTTGACCTCATCTTCAACCTGATCCTCCCCCCCCCGCCCGAAACTGGATGCCAGCGATTCTCTATGAGGCTCTACTACTGAGCCAAGACTTCCATATTTGTAGCATGGTCTCCTAGCCGATCAATCAAACATTAGTGCTCTATCTAAAGCCATTGCAAAACAGGTTAAAATGTCTGATAAAAATCAAAGGCTCCGCATCCATTAGGATACAGAAAGAATGTTTGGTGTAGTGGGTAGGAGTGCGGACTCTAATCTGGGAGAACTGGGTGTGATTCCCCACTCCTCCACATGTAGCTGCTGGTGTGACCTTGGGTCACTTACAAGTTCTTTCAGAGTTCTTCTCTCAAGGGAAGTTCTCGAGAGAGCTCTCTCCGCCCCCACCTACCTCACAGGGTGTCTGTTGTGGGGAGGGGAAGGGAAAGGAGTTTGTAAGCCGCTCTGAGACTCCTTTCAGGTAGTGAAGGGCGGGGTATAAATCCAATCTCTTCCTCCTCCTCCTCCTTACCAGTGGGGGGTTATCATGATAACCTCTGTTTTCAAATTTTCTTTGCAAATAATGTAGCAGGATAAGAAATACTTTTATTTTCATCAGCCACTAGGTAAATGATTATATTCTGTGATGACCAACCAATTCATTGAGCGAGATGAAAAGACAAAAAAAATTTGTCCTCTTGGGGAATCCTATACTGGGCAGTATAATAGACAATGAACCAAATTTTCATTACAACCATTTTGACGTATACACTTGTTATTGTTCAGTCGCACAGTTGAGTCCGACTCTCTGCAACCCCATGGACCACATCACGCCAATCCCTCCTGTTGTCCTGCGGAGTTTGCTTAACTTCATGTTCATTGCATCGATAACACTGTCTAACCATCTTATCCTTTGCCGTCCCCGTCTTCTTTGACCTTTAGTCTTTTCCAGCATCAGGGTCTTCTCCAGTGAGTGCTCCCTTCTCATTTGGGGGCCAAAGTATCTGAGCTTCAGCTTCAGTATCTGGCCTTCTAAGGAACAGTCAGGGTTTATTTCTTTTAGGATCAACTGATTTGATCTCCTTGCAGTCCAAGGGACTCTCAAGAGCTTTCTCCAGCACTGTAATTCGAAAGCATCTATGCTTCAGTGCTCAGCCTTCCTTATGGTCCAACTCTTCCTTATGTTCTAACTCTCACAGCTATACATTACTACTGGGAATACCATTGCTTTGGCCATACAGACTTTTGTTGGCAGGGTGATGTCTCTACTTTTTATTATGCTGTCTAGGTTTGCCATCGCTTTCCTCCCAAGGAGCAGGCGTCTCTTAATTTCATGGCTGCTGTCACTCTCTGCAGTGATCTTGGATCTCAGGAGTGTGAATTCTGTCACTGCTTCCATGACTTCCCCTTCTGTTTGCCAAGGAGTGGTGGGGCCGGATGCCATGATCTTATTTTTTTGATGTGGAGTTTCAAGCCAACTTTTGTGCTCTCCTCTTTCATCCTCAGCAAGAGGCTCTTGAGGTCCTCTTCACTTTCTGCCATTAGAGTGGTATCATCTGCTTATCTGAGGTTGTTGATGTTTTTCCTGGCAATCTTAATTCCGGTTTGTAATTCATCCAGGCCGGCATTTCACATGATATACTCTGCATATAAATTAAATAAGCAAGGTGACAATATACATCCTTGTCATACTCCTTTTCCTATGCTAAACCAATCAGTTGTTCCACATCTGGTTCTAACTGTTGCTTCTTGACCCTTATACAGGTTTCTCAAGAGACATGTGAGGTGGTCTGGTACTCCCATCTCTTTAAGGACCTGCCATAGTTTGTTGTGATCCACACAGTCAAAGGCTTTAGCATAGTCAATGAAGCAGAAGTAGATGTTTTTCTGGTACTCTCTTGCTTTCTCCATAATCCAGCGAATGTTGGCAATTTGATCTCTAGTTCCTCTACCTCTTCGAAACCCAGCTTGTACTTCTGGTAGTTCTCTATCCACGTACTGTTGAAGCCTAGCTTGTAGGATCTTGAGCATGACCTTGCTAGCGTGTGAACTGAGTGCAATTGTGCGATAGTTTGAACATTCCTTGGGATTGCCCTTTTTTGGGATTGGAATGTAAATTGACCTTTTCCAATCCTGCGGCCACTATGGTGTTTTCCAAATTTGCTGGCCTATTGAGTGCAGCATTTTAACAGCATCATCTTTTAAGACTTTGAATAGCTCAGTTGGGATACCATCACCTCCGCTAGCTTTGTTGTTAGTAATGCTTTCTAAGGCCCATTTGACTTCGTACTCCAGGATGCCTGGCTCGAGGTCAGTGATCACACCATCGTGGTTGTCAAGGACATTGAGGTCCTTCTTGTATAGTTCTTCTGTGTATTCTTGCCATCTCTTCCTAAACTCTTCTGCTTCTGTTAGGTCCCTACCATTTTTGTCCTTTATCATGGCCAGCTTTGCACGGAACGTTCCCTTGATTTCTCTGATTTTCTTGAAGAGATCTCCAGTCCTTCCCATTCTGTTGTTTTCCTCTATTTCCTTGCATTGTTCATTCTGGAAAGCCTCCTTATCCCTCCTTGCTGTTCTCTGGAAATCTGCAATCAGTTGGGTAAATCTTTCCTTTTCATTTTTGCATTTCGCTTTCCTTCTTTCCTCTGCTATTGTAAAGTTGGCTTTCTTGCATTTCTTTTTCTTTGGGATGGTGCTGATTGCTGCCTCCTGTACAATGTCACAAACCTCCGCCCATAGTTCCTCAGGCACTCTGTATATCAAAACTAGTCCCTTAAACCTATTCTTCACCTCCACTGTATATTCATAAGGGATGTGATCTAGGTCAATCCTGAATGGCCTAGTGGTTTTTCCCAACTTTCTTCAGTTTAAGTCTGGATTTTGCGATGAATTTACACCGCCTTCCTAGAGGGACAGTGAGACCCCTCTGGCTGATTCCCCAACCTTGGGAAGTGGATACCTTAATCTTTGGGTGCCCCCTGGAGAGTTGGCAGCTCCTCCAATTTGGGCCTGTTTGGCTTCCGTGGTCTTCCTTGGCCACGTGTAACGTGCTGAGTAGGGAGGACTATGTGGTCAGAGCACAACACTGACTATTAGTCCCAATAAAATAATTCAGCTATTTACACACTTGGGGAGCACATACATGTGAAATGAATAAGGCACAACTGTAGGAGTAAACACACACTATGAACCAACAGGGCATAAATCAACAGGGGTTAAACGCAGTCCTCTTTCCCTGCACACAACATTCTAGCTCTGGAGTTTGTAAAAGAAAAGAAAAAAAATTGATTATGGAACGTTTTATTTTAACATGATGAATAAAATATTTTAAGACAAGGTGTTCAAATATTTTCCAAATCATTTCTAAAATATATATATATGGTATCAGATTGATCTAATTTCTGTGCACTGAGGACAAGCAAGTCCTAGGTTACAAACTGAACTCTCCAATGCAAGAACAAGATGCATTTCTTCCTTTAGGAGGTGCGATTGTCAGAAGAAAATTAAAAAGTTTCAGTTTTGTTCTTGCATGTGGCTGGGTATTCTGTTTGTAATAATTGTTTGGATACACTATATTTTCAATATGCTAGTTGTGATAATTTCATGCCAAGTAAAAATGTCCACAGTCCTATTTTATGTTCCTAAAGTAACAGAATGACTTTCAATCTAGAAAAGACAAAAGAAATGCTAATGTAGCATTTTTTTTCAATTTTCCCGAAAATTTCCGTTTTTCCCCGGAAAAAAAAACGGAAAAAACCCCCGTTTTTTTCCGAGCTTCAAAATTTTTGGAAATTTTACATCTCTTCTTCTGGAGGTTGTGACTCAGGAAAGGATCTCTCCTCGGACCAGCCTCTGGTCCTGCTTCAGCCTCACTATCTTGCCCAAGAGAGCAGTGAGACTCCCAGTCAGTCCCCCAAGCCAGCCAACTGTGGAATGCCTGAATTTCTTCTGGCTTGTGGCCTGGACACCCTCGTCAGCACAGGCAGCAGGAGCCTTTCCTAACCTCCTGTAGGGCGAAGACTACCTCCCCCCCTGGATGGCCTGGAGTATTTATTCATGCTGCCCCACCCCTCGGGACGGTCCCTCTTTCCCCACACTTTGTCCTTGGGCAGCTGGGAACTGTAGTCCCGCAAATGAGGAAGCCCCATTCAACCCAGTGAGTGGTACCCCTGCTGGCCCCATTTCCGGAACTACAGCTCAATTAAACCTTATGGGGGAACATTTTAAACAAGCCGCCCCAGACGGCAGCCATCTTACATACACACGGCAGAGCTTGTTTTCTCAAGTAACCATCTTACTAGAAGACAAGTGTTCAGATCCTGAAGCCCAGGTGTATTTGACCGACTGTTCTGCACCTGTTGTTTAGCCCTGGGTACCTGTGAAGTGGGAGCTGCGGTGGCTCAAGTGGTTAAGATGCTGAACTGCGGGCTGTGGAAGGTCAGTAGTTCAGCAGTTTGAGACCCGGGTGCCGCGTGACGGAGTGAGCTCCCGTCTCTAGTTCCAGCTCCTGCCAACCTAGCAGTCCGAAAGCAAGACATTGCAAGTAGATAAATAGGTACCACTTTGGTGGGAAGGTAACAGCGTTCCGTGCGCCTTGGTGTTTAGTCACGCCGGCTACATGACCACGGAAATGTCTTCGGACAGCGCTGGCTCTTCGGCTTTGAAATGGAGATGAGCACCGCAACCCTAGAGTCGGATTCGACTGGCTTTTGAGCAAGGGAGACCTTTACCTTTACCTGTGAAGTGATAGAAATAGTTGTGATCATAATATGGGGAAGACAGAGCCGTAGGAACCATCTGGTACTGCAAAGAAGCGGCGCGGCAAGCGTTTCGTGTTGGTGCGCATGCGCAGTTCCGCGGAGCAGCACTGCTTTCAGTTACATGTTTGTGCACATGCGCTTATGAAAAACATCCGGTTTGCGACGGGACGTGGACGGGCGCCGGATGCCATGGGATACTAGCACTCCCGCGATCAGACACCCGCCCCTGCCCGACGTTTTCCGGATGCTAGTGCACTTTCCAAGGTAGTTTTTTACTGCGCATCTTCAGTGGGACACCATGGGTTGGCCACGGGTGTGCTACGCCAGACTCGTGTAATTACAAACATCCCCCAGGTTCGCATAAGTTTGCCTTGGTGTACAAAGCAGGGCTTGTGGCTGTCTGTACAAACGCATCTATACAGTACCTGTGTACACAGGCTTGTTTGCGATTAAGCTTAGCTGCTGCATTAAAAAGTCCATCTCTGAAAAGGTTGGTTCTTTTTTCGTATGTGGTGGATTTGTGAGAAAAGTAAAAAGTTTTGGGCTTAGATACATGAAATATTGCAATTTTTTTTTAAAAAAGTAATATACCGTTTGTACCAGCATTGTTTTATTGAATATACTTCCAGAAAATTGTAAAAAGCAAGATTCTTATCTTATTGTACATGTAGTTACAATTGCTAGAATATTATATGCTAAATATTGGAGGAGCTACCTTCCAAAGAAGAGATAATAAACAAACTACTCGAAACTGCTGAAATGGACAAATTAACTTTAATTTTGAAAGGATATAAAGAGGAAAACTTCAAAAATACATGGTCAGGACTTTACAGTTGGATTGAAGAATGCATTAAATGAAACGTGAATACAGCCAAAATAGATTTCAGTGAGGAAATCTATATTAAACTGTGCAAAAGGTATATTTAACATTATAAGATGTGGAAACATACTTTTATTGAGAGATGTATGGACAATTTAATAGTCAACCCAAACAGTTGGAGATTCTCCCATTGAATGTTTGTATGTATTATTGTTTGTTTTTGTTTGTTTGTCTTTGTCTGTTTGTTATAAAATAAAAAATATTTACCACAAAAAAGTCCACCTCTGAGCACTCAGTAGGTCACAACGTTTGTGGGGAGGGTTCCTTTTCATTTTATTTATTCATTCAAATTTTTGTTGAACGAACCATAATAACAAGTAAAGAACACAACTAGAGAGGGCTCTTTTTAAAAAAGTCCAGGGATCAAGTGCTGTGATTTAAAAATGATTGCAACTTCAGCAGCGAAGGATACACTCCTATCTTTTTCTCCCAAAATAGAATCATAGAAAGTTAGAGTTGGAAGGGATCTCGCAGGTCATCTAGTCCAACCCCCTGCACTCTGCAGGAGCATAGCCGAAAGATAGCCCTACATACCTACAACATACCCAAAAGATGGTCGTCCAGCCTCCGCTTGAAAACGTCCAGCGAAGGAGCATCCGCCACCTCCCGAGGCAGACTGTTCCACTGCTCAACCACTCTTACCATTAGGAAGTTTCTCCTGATATTTAGCTGGTATCGACTCCCTTGTAATTCCCACCCATTAGATCTAGTCTTGCAATCCGGAGCAAGAGAGAACAGATCCGCTCCATCTTCTACACGACAGCCCTTCAGATACTTGAAGACTGCCATCATGTCCCCTCTAAGCCTTCTCTTTCCCAGGCTAAACAGACCCAACTCTTTCAGCCTTTCCCAGGGGTCGTTTCGTAGAAAAAGAGCTAGGGGAACTCATTAGCATAACTCATTAGCATATGCCACACCCCCTGACATCACCGGAAGTGTGTCATAAGGCCACACACCCCGCCCCCAACGGTCCCGGCTGGCGGTAGTGCAATGAAGCCCCGCGAAGGCCCTCCCTGGCCCCAGGCAGGCAGGGGTGGGGAGAGGCAGGGAGGAAGCAACTTACCCTCCCTCTTCTCCTGCCTACTCCTGGCTGAATGAGGGCCGGAAGCAGGGCGGCCGGAAGCAGGGGGCGGGGCTTCGTTATGTGCCCCACCCCCGTACCACACCCGGGGGAACTGCGATCCCCCGCGATCCCCCCCGAAATGACCTCTGGCCTTTCCTCATAAGACTTGGATTCCAACCCTCTCACCATCCTGGTTGCCCTCTTCTGGACACGCTTGCGTTTGTCAACATCCTTCCTAAAATGTGGTGCCCAAAACTGGACACAGTACTTCAGGTGGGGCCTGACCATAGCAGAATAGAGTGGAAATACCACCTCCCGTGATCTGGACACAATGCTTCTGTTAATGCATCCTAAGATTGCATTAGCTTTCTTCGCAGTCACATCGCACTGCAGGCTCATGTTTAGCTTGTGATCAACCAGAACACCTAGATCCCTTTCACATGTGCTGCTGTCAAGCCAGGTCCCTCCCATTCTATATCCTTTGATACTAGAACCTGAGGACATCCAATGAAGCTGGTGGGCGCATGGAAGGAAATACTGTTTTACATCACGAGTGATGAACACGTGGGATTCACTGCCAAAGGGTGTAGTGAATGGCTACTCGCACAGGCGGCTTTCAAAGGGGATTAGATTTATGGAGGGGGCAGGTCTATGAGTGGCTCTTAGCCAAGGTGCCTAAAGGGACCCTTCATGTTCAGAGGCAGTAAACCTCTGGATCCAAGTGTCAGGACGCAAGATATGGGAAAAGCCTCGGCCTCTCTGCCCTGTTGTTGAACCTCTAAAGGAACTAGCTGGCCACTGTGTGAGACAGGCTGCTGGACCGGGTGGACCCTCACTGGTCTGATCCTGCAGGGCTGCTGTTATGCTCTTTTCCATGCTGACTTGCGAGTAACGTCCCCATTCAGCACGATGTGATTCACTTCTGAGTAAACATACGTAGCACCATCCAGTCCAACATTCTGTCACACAGTGGCCAAAAATACCAGGTGCTATCCGGAGTTCCACCAAGGGGGCCAGGACACTAGAAGCCCGAGGCTCCGAGTCCAGGTCACGCAGACAGGAGCAGGTCAAAGGAATGTACACAGTGTAGTCCAAACAGTCCAAGGTCAGTTGTTACAGTCAGAGTCCAAAAGCAGAGTCAAGCCAGTCCAAGAGTCACAGGATTAGAGAAGAGTCCGGAGTTGTGGTCGCAGGAGTCACTGTGAAGTGACGTGTTGCCTCCACAGGTTGGCAACAGCTCACACCCAGCTTTGTGTAGCTTTCCCCTAATTAGTCTTATCTGCAACTGGCAAATTAGCAAGGGCTCCTGTAACAACTCATCTTGTAGCTGTTGATGGGCCATTAATCTTTTACTCTGTCTGCGTTCTTGCAGTTGCCTTCTGAACATATTAGCCCTTCTTCTTTCTATGAGCGGGGGGGGGGATCTGGGGGAGTCGTGAGTGCCTCCGGAGGTATTTATTTATTTATCAAATTGATACCCCGCCCTTCCCGCAGTGCAGGCTCAGGGTGACTTCCATACAAACATAAATACAACTTAAAATCATACAATGATTTAAAACTTCAGCCAGCTCGGTATTGGTGTCGTGGTGAAGTGTGCGGACTCTAATCTGGGAGAACCGGGTTTGATTCCCCCACTCCTCCACTTGCACCTGGCTGGATGACCTTGGGCAAGCCGTAGTTCTGATAAGAGCTGTTCTTGAAAAAGAGCAGTTTCTGTCAAGAGCTCTCTCAGCCCCGCCTACCTCACAGGGTGTCTGTTGTGGGGAGGGAAAGGGAAAGGAGTTTGTAAGCCGCTCTGAGACACCTTTGGGTAGTGAAGGGCCATGGGGTATACAACCAATATCCTCCTCCTCCTCTTCTTCTCCTTCTTCTCCATCTCCACCTCTTCTTCTTCTTCTTCTTCTTCTTCTTCTTCTTCTTCTTCTTCTTCTTCTCCTTCTCCTTCTCCTTCTCCTTCTTCTCCATCTCCTCCTCCTCTTCTTCTTCTCCTCCATCTCCTCCTCCTCCTCTTCTTCTTCTCCATCTCCTCCTCCTCCTCCTCCTCTTCTTCTTCTCCATCTCCTCCTTCTCCTCTTCTTCTCCTTTACCATCTCCTTCTTCTCCATCTCCTCCTCCTCCTTCTTCTATTATCCGACTGGAATTCCCGGGTGTCCTCTACTCTGAAGCCATCTTTCGCCACGCTGGACTCAGGCTCGACTTCTGAGGAGTCCTCACTCGCCCTGGTCTCCAGTGGCCAATCCGACTGGTCAGGCCGCAAGTCAGACTGGTCCTCCTCACCCTGGCTGGGCTCAGGCAGCCAGTCAGAGTCTGGCTGCACCTCAGGCTGAGGCTGGTCCTCGACAGCCACGTACACAGAGGAAGACCCGGTGGAGGGGAGCAGAGGAGTCAGTTAAAAATGCGCTGGGAAAGAGGAATGGGAGAGGGGAAAGCAAACACCACGGTGGGCAGCGGTGGCTGAAACCACGTTATCTGAATCTCCGTAGCCGATCAGATCTTCAGCGGCCAATCAGAAGCCCTGCTGGGTAGAAGCCCATCTGTCCCCACCCACTTTCCAGAATTTTTTTGGGTGGGGCACAAACAGCTCTCGGTTGCAATGTAGAGATCTAGGCTTGCCAAGGCCCCCCAGGGGGCGGGTAAACCCCCGCCCGAGAGGCCCGTTACCCGACGCCAGCAAATCGGGCCCCAGGGGGAACTCCACCCCCTTCCGGCACACGTCCCCAGTGTGATGATGTCACCCAGAGGTGACATCATCCTGCTGGGCACGTTGGGGGCGGGACACTCTATGAATTGAGGAAAAACTCGTATGGTTTCCCCTTGAATCCTAGTGGCCCCGCCCCCAATGTGCCAACACGATGACGTCACTTCCGGGTGGTGTCATCGCGGCGGTGCGCACGGACTCCCGGGGCGGCGCGGGACTCCCCCACGGTAAGTAATTTTGGACTTGGCAACCCTAGGTCACAGTTGTGGCCATATTGGGAGGTGGCTGTTTGGATCACTGAAGCCCTGTGTTGCAAACAAACATTGCAGTATGAACCCCAAAGGCTGTTATTACAATTACGGCTCAGAGAGTTCACAGCGTGCATGAACCCACTGAAGGATAGGGCTTGTTGGGTGGGGGGAAGCTGAGAACATCTGTTTGGAGGGGGGATTGTGGATATAATGTTATTTTTATTCCTGTTCCATGATGTGTTTTAGGATGACCTCAGCTGGGTGGGCCAGATTTGTAGCAAATGTGAAGCTTGGGCAGCCCCCCCCCGGCTCTGTGGGAATAGTTTTGGCTTCAGTAACGCTTCGCAAACATGTTGACAGTGGAACGAGTCCCTGGATCTAATTATCTCTCCCATCAGTCTTCATGCAAAAGACGTGCATGATGCAAAGTAGAGGGTCTGGAAGGGGTGTCAGCCAAGTGCCCCGCTGGCTTCCCTTCCCCCAGTGAAGACAGGTGCGTCTGGGTCAAGGTGTTCCTTTGCCGCTGACTCCAGCCATCTATAGCTCTGTGCCTGCCCACGTGTGCAATGCGGTAATGACACCCGGCAGAATAAGGAAGGCTCTCTTGGCAAACGCCCCATCTGTGCTCTCTGGTGATGTCAGTGCACTGGTTATGTGGGTGGCTCTCAGTGGCTAATGTAGATCGAGTCAGCAATTGAGGAACGCCCCGGGCCTGGGCAGTGTATTTGTGTGGAGGAGGTGGGCAGTTGGCTCCGTCCTCACTTGGGGAGTATTTTCAGTTGCAAAACATTGGCTTCGGACAACTACGGGTATTTGTGCAGTGTTTTAGAGCAGGGGTCCCGAACGTGGCGCCCACTGACACATTTCCGCCAAGTGTTTTAAGAAAGTGGGTGGAGATTTTTGCCAGCAAAGCTGGGCGTGCAGATTTTTTTTTATTTTTAATGTTGCTTTGGCATCAGCTGCTGCCACAGTAGAAGGTTCTTCACTGCCTGCACCAGCCATTTTGTTGCTGCGCCCAGGATTCCAAAGGTGCCCACAGGCTCAAAAAGTTTGGGGGAACCCTGGTTTAGAGCTCCTGTGGCCAGTGGCTTCCAAAACTGTGTTCTTGGGATCCTTCAGGAGTGAGGAGAGCCTTTACCGGAGTGAGAAGATTGGTACATATTAGTTAGAATGAGTGGAGTGTGAAAGATGGCAAGTGTTGGAAAGAAGAAGTGGAGATTGGATTTCTACCCTGCCCTTCACGACCCGAATGAGTCTCAGAGCGGTTTACAATCTCCTTTCCCTTTCCCTCCCCGCAACAGACACCCTGTGAGCAATGCTCCCTCTAAGCTGTGGAGTACTTGTGAGCAAAAATTCTACTTTGTGAGCTCCTGGCATTAAAGTTGTGAGCCAGCGATTTGGCTACTGCATATATTAGTTTGCTCTGGAGCCATCCTTCCTGAGCTAAAACAAAAATGTGTGAGCCAGAGGCTAAAAAACTGTGCGCTAGCTCATACCAACTCAGCTTAGAGGGAACACTGCCTGTGAGGTAGGTGGGGCTGAGAGAGCTCTCCCGAGAACTGCCCTTGTGAGAACAGCTCTGACAGAACTATGGCTTGCCCAAGGTCACACCAGCATCTGCAAGTGGAGGAGCGGGGAGTCAAACCCGGATTAAATCCCAGATTAGAGTCAACGCTCCTAACCACTACACCAAACTGGAAGTAGGGCATAATTCATGGAAAGTTAAGCACTCTTTCATTCCTTTGATTTCCCTGAGAATGTCCTGAGCCAATGGCCTCCCATCGTGGTGATCCTGTGAGCACATTTGGAATTGTGAGAATGGGGAGTGGCAACACTGTAAAATGGCTGCCGTGGCGGCTGGGTCTGACCATGAAATGCTGAAAGGGGGCCGGCCAAGTAACCTTCTACAGTTTCAGAGTGGGTGCTTCTTGCCAGATGCAAGCATAGTGCTTCCTGGGTTCTTCCGAAGTACTTCCTGTTCCCATGACATGGAGGAGAGAGAAACTGGCTATTTGCATAGGGAGGAAAACACGGTTTGGAGAAGAATCGAACGGGTCCCAGAAGATCCGTTAGTGTCACGTTGTGGAATCGCTGATCCAAGCGCGTGTTTAACATTCCCATCAGTGCGAAATGAAAATGTTCAGCTTTGGCTGTATCGTGCCCACTGTATTGGGAACCATAAAACATGGCCTGTGTTTGTCCGAGGGAGATGAATATTTCTTCCCAAGGAGAAGTGTCTTGTGATGGTTGTCTCCAATGTGTATATGAGGGGCCCCGTGGGCACCACGTTGGGGGACCCCTGCTTGACATTCTGGCATCTGTTTATACGGGCCCTATATCTCACATGTATGTGCATTGATTCCAGTCAGGGGTCATTTCGTAGAAAAAGAGGTGCAGGAACTCATTAGCACAACTCATTAGCATAACTTATTTGCATATGCCACACACACCCTGACATCACCGGAAGTGTGTCAGAAGGCAACACCCACCGCTCAGGCTCCACTGGACTGTTTTGGATTGCTAGCTATTGCGTGGGGGGACGTGCATTCTGTCCTCGCAGAGGAGGGAGAGCTTGTACCTGAATAAAACTTGGTCTTAAAGGTGCCACTGGACTGTTTTGGATTGCTAGCTATTGGGGGGGGGGACGTGCAGATCTGCCCTCACAGAGGAGGGGGAGCCTGTGCCTGAAGGCGGGTGCGGAGGTTTTTTTTTCCGGGGCGTGTTTTGGGTTGGCAGCGTGTGGGGGGGGGGCCGGGCAGATCTGCCCTCACAGAGGAGGGAGAGCCTGTGCCTGAAGGCGGGTGGGAGGGGGGCTCTGCAACTTACCTGGTTGCTTCTTGCTCCTCGTGGCCTGCTGGGAGGGCTGCTGGGAGCAGGGGGCAGGGCTTGTTGCATGTGCCCGCCCCCTGGGCTCCTTACTGCCGGAGCTCCACTCCTGTGCACTCCCGCAGGAAATGACCCCTGGTTCCAGTACATTTGTTGACTGTCAGCTGAATGTCTTAACCGCCTCCGCCTAAAAGTATTGTATATGACTTGACATTGGGTGGCATGGAAGTTCTGTCTCTGGTGATTAATTTGTGATCGGCTGGCTCATGTGCACCCTGGGCTACAGTTTTATACGCCGTCTTCTGAAGCTCAGTTGTATGTATGTGGACCAGTTTTATGTGTGTAGGACCAGAGAGCTACCCAGAAAAGTTAGTGATCCTGAGGTTTCATCACATGAGATCTGTAGGAACATGTCTTCTGTTGAGTCAGACTACTGGCATATCTAGCCCACTACTGGACTGGCTATGCTGCAGCCTGCTGAGAGCCAGTTTGGTGTGGTGGTTAAGAGCAGCAGGACTCTAATCTGGGAGAACTCGGTATGATTCCCCGCTCCTCCACGTGAAGCTAGCTGGGTGACCTTGGGTCAGTCACAGTTCTTTCAGAGCTGTTCTCTCAGAGCTCTCTCAGCCCCAAATACCTCACAGGGTGTCTGTTGTGAGGAGACAAAGGTGATTGTAAGCCGCTGTGAGACTCCGAGTGAAGGGCGGAGTTTCTTCTTCATCTTCTTTATCATCATCCTCCGACAGATCTCATGCATACAGATTGCCAGGGCCGGTTCTGAGTGACGGGCAGGGTATAAATCCAACTTCTTCTTCATGCTATGCTGAGGATTATTAGGAAGGGTATTGAAAACAGATCAGCCAATA
>NW_015162559.1:168713-172397 GCF_001447785.1 Gekko japonicus | reverse complement strand
TTCTAGTGTCCTGGCCCCACTGCTGGACCTCCTGATGGCACCTGGTATTTCTGGCCACTGTGTGACACAGAGTGTTGGACTGGATGGTCCTTTGGCCTGATCCAACATTGGCATCTCTTATGTTCTTATGTTCATCATCTTCATCTTCTTCATCATTATCATCCTCCGACAGATCTCATGCATACAGATTGGCAGGGCCGGTTCCGAGTGATGGGCGGGGAGTATAAATCCAACTCTTCTTCATCTTCTTGACGGCCTCAGGTGGAGAAAGGCCTTTCTTGGCATTGCCACCTTTAAACAGGAGATGCCGGGGATTTATCGGATAGACAATACATGAGAGCTGCTAATGAGCTGTGGGCATTCTTCAAGTTTGCAGGGCCGAGCTGAGTCTTCGGGTTGCCAGCTCTGTGTTGGGGAATACCTGGAGACTTTGGGGGTGGAGCCCGGGAGGGCATGGTTCGAGGAGGCGAGGTTTCTCATCAGCCCACCCTCCGAAGCGGCCATTTTCTCCAGGGAAACTGATCTCTATGGAGATCAGTTGTAATTACGGAATCTCTCCATGCCCCATTTGGATGCTTCCAGCCCTGTGTGTGAGAGAGACTTACCCCTCCCTCTGCTTTCTTGGAAATTGTTGGGGCCACTGGGAGACAGGGGTGGGAGCGGCGACGTCTTTTCCCCTTCACCGTCTGTTTGCCCCTCAGCACCAAGTACCTCCCTGAAAAGTACGCAGACGGAGAGTGATTTCAGCAAAGTGTACTTTATTCAATCAGGAACAAGACAACTTTGGCCGGCTCGCAGGCCGGCTTATATTTCCCGAGAAACCGCCACCCAAAACACACCCCTACTTCCCTATAGGTTATTTACAGTGGCCGAGAGCCCCATAGGCTCTCGGCCGGGAACCTAGCCCCCTGATTGGAGCGGGCTAGGATCCACATAGTCCATTGTCTCTTGGAGCGAAGCTCGACGTTTGTCTCTGGACTTGTCTGGACTGAATACATTACACTCCCCCACTTAATCTGCGGAGGTTTTTCTATCTTCTTTCCTGTTTCTTGTAGCAGCCCTGTTTTGCTTCAGGTTGGCTTAGCCCCGTGCATGGATTGATGCAGAACTAGGATAGTATTTGGAATGTGACTGAACGAGGAGCAAAAAATAGTGGCAGGCTGAGGGATCAAAAGGGGGGAGCTTGCCAAGGGGGTCGCGGTGCCCTGGGAAAAGGCTTTGCGGAGGAGAAACTGGGGGAAGGGGGCGGGACGAGGCAGCCTCTGAAAAGTTGCTGTTCAACGAGGCTCGCATGGCAGTGCCTGCGGATGTGACCGGCATGCTGACCGGAGAAACTGGATGGGAAGAGAAGAGGCACCCCCAGCGTCCACAAAACGCTGTTGTGTTGAACGGGCATTTCCATCCCTCGGATGTTTTCCCGTTACAATAATTGCCTGCTAAATAAACACGACTAGTATAAGTATAAAGTACGGAGACTGATGCATGGAGGACAGATTTCGGCTCATACTTTATTATATACAGGAGAACCTGAGATGCTGTAGCCGGGCCAGAGGCCGGCTTATATCCCCGTAGCAAACCACACCCAACACCCACACCCATGATACGATATCTACAGGGCACCCAAGTCCCATAGGTCCATTCTTGGGTCCTAGCCGTCTGATAGGCGTGCCCTAGGATCAATGTTCCCTCTAAGCTGAGTTAGGGTGAGCTAGCCCACAGTTCTTTAGCCTCCGGCTCACACATTTTTCTCTTAGCTCAGGAAGGATGGCTCCAGAGCAAACTAATTTATGCAGCAGCTGAATTCCTCGCTCACAGCTTTAATGCCAGCAGCTCACAAAGTAGAATTTTTGCTCACAAGACTCCACAGCTTAGAGGAAACATTGCCTAGGATCCGTTCAGGCTATTGTCTCTGGAAGCGAAGCTTGGGCCGTTCGCATGGCCACATGCGGACCCGACCGCGTGCGCAGTTTCTCCAGGTACACAACAAGTAGGCAGTGATCCCCTTCGGTAGGAAGCAGGTCCCCCTTGTGTTTACCCTTTACTTCAATCCATCCTTGCCGATAACCCTCCTGGTTACGGGCCGGCTTTGCCCCCATTCCTGCGACATGTAACTTCATCCGTGGTGAAGCAGGACTGGCCTATTTTGAACATGGCCGGAGCAGCCCTTCGTTTACTTAATTACAATTATTTATCGTCTACCTTTCTTGCTGGGATTCCAGGCCAGTACAACCAACAGGGTGAGGCTCTCCAAAAGAAGAAATTAAGAAGAGCCAGTCATAGGGTTGCCAGTCTCCAGGCGGGGCCTGGGGATCTCCAGCTGACAGAGATCAGTTCTCCGGGAGAAAATGGCTGCTTTGAAGGGGGGACTCTACGGCGTTGTACCCTGCTGAGGCCCCTCCCCTCACCTCCCCAAACCCCACCCTCTCCCAGATCCACCCCCAAAGTCTCCAGGTATTTTCCAAACCAGACTTGGCAACCCTAGCCAGTCAATAGCATTAAATTGAAAGTTTTCAGACACTACACTCGGGCAGTAACAAGACTGCAGTTAGAATTTAGTTCTTGATTTAGATGCCAACTTTCAATTAAAAGTCCCGAGGAAAATAGTAAATAACAAGTGGAGGCCCGCAAGAAACTTGCGGGATGGTTATCTCATTCATCACACCTTTGCTTCCTCTCCTCCCCCCCTCCCTCTCTCACACTATTTCTCCCCTCTGTCCCCCTTTTCTTGCTCTCTCTTTCTCCTCCATGCATGTGACTTCCTCTCTCTTTCTGACCTGTCATCTTTCTCATTGCCTGTCGTTTTTCTCATTGTTTTTCTGCCTCCCCACTTCATCACTCTTTCTCTCTCTTTTTCTGCTCCACCCCTCAAATATCCAGGAATTTCCCAACCTGGAGTTGGCAACCCTATTTATTTATTTATTTATTTATTTAACAACCAGTTTACCTTTATCTGCCTCTCTGTCTTCTGATTTTCATCTCCACCCCCAGCCTCTACCTAGGAAAATTACAGTCTCTCTCCACAGTGGGGACCAAAGCAGCTTTCATTATTCCCTCCTCCTTTTTATCTGCACAACAACCCTGTGAGGTTGGTTAGGCTGAAATATGTGACTGGTCCGCAAGTTGGGGATCTGAACCTGGGTCTGGCAGACCCTACTTTGAAGCTCTAACTGCTGCACCTCACTGGCTTTCATAGGGTGGCTGCTGATGAATGGTAGCAAGCAGCCGAGGCTAGGTGAGTCATGCAAATCAGGGGGGACCTGGCAGCCCTAGACAACTGCCAGGCCTAGAGTTGCCAACCTCCAAATGGGACTTGGGGACCCCCCAGAATTACAACTGGATTCTAGATAGCAGAGGTCTGTCTCCCTGCAGAAAATGGCTGCTTTTGAGGGTGGACTCTGTGGCATTATACCCAGCTGAGGCCTCTCCCTTCCCAAACCCAGCCCTCCACAAAATCTCAAGAAATCCCCCAGCCTGGCACTGGCAACTCTTGTGAGGCCTGGCCCCAAGGCTCCCTTCCTCCCTCCCTCCTTGAAAGGCCAAAAGAGGCCTGGAAAGGGCCCTCCCCCCACCCTTTGACTCACAGAGCCAGTTAGAAGCCTCTCCCCCCCCCGGCCCTGAACGTTCTAACCTCTCTCTCACAGTTGGTGTCTGAAGCAGATCCCTGCAGAGGCCATTTCAAAAGGT
>NW_015162559.1:166229-168437 GCF_001447785.1 Gekko japonicus | reverse complement strand
TTATTATTATTATTATTATTATTATTATTATTATTATAAAATCAAACACAATATATGTCCTGACCTGGATAGTCCAAGCTAGCCTGATCTCATCATAAGAAGCAAACCCACTACTTAGGGTTGCCAACCTCCAGGTGGGGCCTGGAGATCTCCTGTAGTTATAGCTGATCACCAGACTGCAGAGGTCAGTTCCCCGTGGGAAAAATAGCAGCTTTGGGGGGGGGGACTCTGTGCCATCACACCCCACTGAGGTCCCTCCTCTTCCTAGGCTCACTCCCTAAATCTCCAGGCATTTCCCAACCTGGAGTTAGTAACCCTGCCGTTTATGGCAGAGCTCACTTGGGATTGGTCGTTCTGGCCTGTGTGCAGGACCCATGTGGAGACACACAGTGCTTCTCTGTGAGTGCTGCACATATTATGCTTCTCAGAGGTCTGTTCAGTACATGGGTCACTGTCTCCTCTTCCCCCTGATAACGGTCGACAATTCACTAGTGCCAATAATATATATATATATTTTTAAAGG
Source organism: Gekko japonicus (assembly GCF_001447785.1). NCBI lineage: Eukaryota > Metazoa > Chordata > Lepidosauria > Squamata > Gekkonidae > Gekko > Gekko japonicus. Next base: position 167,914 of record NW_015162559.1, on the reverse strand, counting down.
CTGATACGAAATGGGCCTGTTCTTACATCAAGGTAGGCTGTAAAACTAAAGTTGGCGATGCTAAGCCATGTGTGGCTAGCTCTGGCACGGATCCCCGCGCCTGGTGTTCATCACAGGCCTTGTAAATTTTAGCCTTGCCTGTCAGGCTACGGTAGTTTTTGGCCTGACTCTACGAGGAAGGAATTTGAAATAGCTCAGACGCTTCACTTAAACACACACGTTCCATTGAATGCCAAGACGGAATGGCCAGAGCTCTTCAGTTCTGTGCTAATATCCTTTATTGTGGTAACATCAAGCAGATGCAATTGATTTTTAAAAGGTTGTGTCAGTGACAAAAATAAATTAAACGTTGCACCATCGTTGACCGCTGAATCAAAGTCCTACGGCGTCTGTTTCAGTCCTGTAGTAGTGGCACTTCATCTGTAGCAACTGTTTTAAGTTATTTGAGGCTTTGGCTAATGAAGAAAATGTATAGGAATTCCCACAGCAAAGAGTTGTAGTTGGCTCATTCACAGTGGAGCAGTGATTTTTGTCTAAGGATGCAGCTAAGTGGTTGAAAAGGTCCATGATAGAGTATGTCTACTGGATCCTTCTATTTATGTGCTTCATTTATGCCCCATTATACTTTCCTCTCTAGTAGAGACCCAAAGTAGAAAAAGCCCAGCAGGAACTCATTAGCATAATAGGCTACACCCAACAGCAGAAACTCATTAGCATATTGGGCCACACCCCTGACAGCACAGCTTGTTAGCACATTAGGCCACACCCCCATGTTACCAGAAGTGTGGTCATCCAGCCACACCCACCTTTTGCTTCTTATTCTGTTTACTTGTTTGTTGTCAAAACCCAGGGCCTTTTTTGTAGCAGGAACTCCTTTGCACGTTAGGCCACACACCCCTAATGTAGCCAATCCTAATGCGTTTCTGCTGTTGGGTGTGGTCTGTTATGCTAATGAGCTCCTGCTGGGCGTGGCCAACTTGGGAGCCAGCCGGAACGCCGCTCCTGTGCGTTCCTGCCCAAAAATAGCCCTGGTTCTTAAATATTTGAGTGGTATCCAACTGTCATCCTGATCTCATCGGTTCTTGGAAGCTAAGCAGGGTCGGCCCTGGTTACTGTTTGGATGGGAGACCACTGTGGAGTCTAGGGTTGCTACATAGAGGCGCAGGCTATGGCAAAACCACCTCTGGACATCTCTTGCCTTGAAAACTGCATGACAGTTCACTGTATGTTGGCTGAAATGGATGGGGCTTTCTACCACCACCATTTGGCTGTTGGGTGGTTAATCTTCTGTTGTCTAAGATCTTGGTCCTCTGATGTTAAAGGAGGCAACGGTTAGAACTCCTGTTGAAATTCCAGCTTAAGAATCTACAGTCCTGCATAAGTATAGGGCAGTCTCAGACCTACCATTTTTGAGCAAGGTATTGGAAGGAGGTAGTGGTGAACAGGTATGACAGTTTGGAAGCTGGGATGGCCTCAGTTGTCTTGGTGCCTGACTCATGCTGGACAAGGAATAGGGGTAATGGGACATGTTTCAGAAGTAACATTTGTGGCCAATAGTGGTAAGCGATTGAACATATTAACCTGAAAGGAAGATACATGTAAGCAGGGGTCATTTCGTAGAAAAAGAGGTAGAGGAACTCATTAGCATAACTCATTAGCATAACTTATTTGCATATGCCACACCC
>NW_015162559.1:156793-166058 GCF_001447785.1 Gekko japonicus | reverse complement strand
AACTTACCTGGCTGCTTCTTGCTCCTCGTGGCCTGACTGAGGGCTGCTGGGAGCAGGGGGCGGGGCTTGTTACATGTGCCCACCCCCTGGGCTCCTTACTGCCAGAGCTCCGCTCCTGTGCGCTCCCGCAGGAAATGACCCCTGCATGTAAGACAATCCCGCTAAACAATGAGTTGCTTTACATAACTGTAACTTTTTTGCAAATTTAAGATGGCCTCCTCTTTTCCGTTATGGAAAATGTTGAGAGAAATCTAGTCTTCCTTTCAAGTAAATAGGGGTAATACACCCTTCTAATTCCATTGATGTCTGTGGGTTTATGTGACAGAAAGTAATGGTTGATGTAAGTTTTATGTTTGATTGTTTATATGCTACTGCTCCTTTAAGACTGATCCAGGTGTCATTCTGGGTAACGGAGATGTCAGTTAGAGATGGCAGGGTGCAGACGTCAACGCTGAAGTGATTTTGGTTCTGAAAGTGTTTTAGTCAATGTTTGCTGCATTCTTCAAAAATAAAAACCAGCATTTTGTGTACATCCTGCCTTTTCCCCTGATTGGAGTATAGCACTTAGACGGGTGTAACTTTGCTAAGATTGGTAAAGGTAAAGGTAAAATAACGGTTCCCCTGTTTGAAAGCCAGTCGAATCCGACCACTGTATGTTGGCTGAAATGGATGGGACTTTCTACCACCCCCATTTGGCTGTTGGGTGGTTAATCTTCTGTTGTCTAAGATCTTGGTCCTCTGATGTTAAAGGAGGCAACGGTTAGAACTCCTGTTGAAATTCCAGCTTAAGAATCTACAGTCCTGCATAAGTATAGGGCAGTCTCAGACCTACCATTTTTGAGCAAGGTATTGGAAGGAGGTAGTGGTGAACAGGTATGACAGTTTGGAAGCTGGGATGGCCTCAGTTGTCTTGGTGCATGACTCATGCTGGACAAGGCATAGGGGTAATAGGACATGTTTCAGAAGTAATATTTGTGGCCAATAGTGGTAAGCGATTGAACATATTAACCTGAAAGGAAGATACATGTAAGCAGGGGTCATTTCGTAGAAAAAGAGGTAGAGGAACTCATTAGCATAACTCATTAGCATAACTTATTTGCATATGCCACACCCCCGACATCACCAGAAATGTGTCAGAAGGCAACACCCACTGCTCAGGCTCCACTGGACTCTTTTGGATTCCTAGCTATGGGGGGGGGAGGAAACGAGCTTGGAATTCCTTGGTGGTCTCCCATCCAAGTAATAATCACAGCAGACCCTGCTTAGCTTCCAAGACCTGATAAGATCGGGCCACCCTGGCCCATCCCAGTTGGGGGATCATGGACTTCGGTTTGCAGGAGGCACATTCCTGTTTTGGATCCTCTTCCTCGTGAAGAGCTTCCTTCATTTAGAGAAAGAAGAAACCTTCCATGACAGGGAGAAAGTTTTGATCCCAACCCTGACAAGTAAAATGTCGGTCGGCTAGCCATTCTACTCTTTCTGGTCCAAAGATGTTCCGGCTAAAATGGCTAGTCAGTGCAGGGAGCGATGGCATATGCTGAGCCACTCTGTGGAGTCATGAGCTCGCTGAAGTGTTTTGTTAGCCTTTGCGGAGTTACGAGCAAGAGAATATTTTTTATTTCTGCAGGCCCAATTATCTCCCTTGAACTGAACACAAAGCCCTTTCTCTTGATAGGTATTACGGTGGAAAATAAAACAGGCTTCCAAGAACTCTTAAGCATCGCTTGAAAATTGGAACTGGTTTTTCTTTTTTTTTAATTTGTTCATTTTAAAATTGGTTGTGGTGGACGGTTCAAGTAATCATCGTTGCACAAAGGCCTCACTAATTCAGACAGCAACCTGGCTAATTACAACAGATGCGTTCAGGGGAAGCAGTCCTTTGGGGAAAAAAAGTTACGGGCTGGATCCAAGCCTTGGAAAGAAAAATGACTTTTCCTGCTTCCCTGTTTTTCTCCGGATGGCTGTATTTACCTCCGAGACACCCCAGCAGTGTAGCTTACACCATATGCTGGGCAGATAGCAAAATTCCCCCTGCTTCTGACAGCGACCTCAAGACAGATCTCTCTTAAATTTTGGCAGCGGCATCCATCACGCTGCCAAATGAGTCTGACCGAATTGAAACGATGAAGTAAACAAAAGTGGTTTTCGGACCTACAGCTTAAGACAGAATGGCCACTGAGGTTTTCTTGGCCAAACGTTTAATCTCCAGGGAGCACCGCAGGAGGTTCTGAAGTGTGTTGTTAAAAAAAGAGAGAGAGCAATTCTTCACGTCTGCTGTTTTTCTTCGCCAGGGAGCACCGCAGGAGGCAAAACAGCCCTTCTGAAGTGTGTTGTTAAAAAAAAGAGAGAAAGCAATTCTTCACGTCTGCTGTTTTTCTTTCATTTGGGGCCTTAAAGCCCCAGGCACATGGAAGGAAAACTGGGCCCTGCTTCTTCCTCTTTTTTAATTCTTCACTCCTCAGGTCACATTGAGACGAGTTTTCCCTCAGGAAGCAGAATCTGGAAGCAGGATCCAGTGAGGGGGGATTGTGGTGCCGGAGTGACGATTCCCGCGCCCATTTTCCACTGCTGTTTCCTTTTCCTAACTTCACACCGTTGGCCACCCCAGCGAAGGCTGGGCAGAACAGTGTGCTTGTTTTTAAAAGTCTAAAACAGCAAACTTTAAAAGGCCGGTCGAGATTGTATTTCACTTGTCTCCCTTCCCCTTTTCAGAAGAAGGTCAGGGAGGTTAGCGGCTGGGTAACTGCAGGGAGATTTCAGCTGCCCCTGGGAAGTGTGTGTGTGTGCGTAAAACATTTTTTGCAGACTTGAATGGCCGCCCTTGTCCCTAATATAGTGCTCATGTGTGCAGGGCTTCTCCTCGGTATGAGTAGCCATTTGTTGAGCAGTCAGTGGTTGAAAAGGCTCCCTGCAGGGTTGGGGAACAAGAATCAGAAAGTTCCACTAAGACTGTGTCTCATTAGCTGGTATCCTTTGCACCCAATTTCCTGCCTTTTTTTAAAAAAAAACCCCAAGCATTATATAGACAGAAATAAATTACATCTACATATGTATAGATATAATCTACTTATTTAGAACATTTATTACCCACCTTCCTTCGTAATGGAACTCAAGGCAGCTTACACCACAGATAAAATAAAAGACACTCAAACCAGAATTTAAAAACACAGCGCAAGAGGGCTAGTAAGCAAGCCCTGCCGTGGATAGTCCAGGGAATCCAGAATCCAGCGAAGGAGGGCTGCTCCTGGCAAGTATTTGGATGGAAGACCTCCTTGGAATACCAGGGACTGGAGGCCAGAGGCAGGCTACCAAACCACTTCTCTCAGCGTTCTCCGTGCCCCACTGAGGGGTCACCAGAGGTTCCCGTGACTTCCCATGACACACATGCAAAAATGCAGAGAAATGCAGAAATCCCCCCTCAAGGAGTGCCAGTAAACATAAAAAAGTAAAGTAAAGATAAAGGTTCCCTTGCTCGAAAGCCAGTCGAGTCCGACTCTAGGGTTGCGGTGCTCATCTCCGTTTCAAAGCCGAAGAGCCAGCGCTGTCCGAAGATGTTTCCATGGTCATGTGGCCGGCATGACTAAACACCAAGGCGCCCGGAACGCTGTTCCCTTCCCACCGAAGTGGTCCCTATTTATCTACTTGCAATGTCTTGCTTTCGAACGGCTAGGTTGGCAGGAGCTGGAACTAGAGACGGGAGCTCACTCCGTCATGTGGCACACTCGGGTCTCGAACTGCTGAACTACTGACTTTCCACAGCCTGCAGTTCAGTGTCTTCACCACTTGAGCCACCGCAGCAAAACATGCTCCTAAATAAAGCCATCTTCAACTGCTTCTTAAAGATTGAAAGTGGGGGGGGACACACAGATACATCTTCCTGGGGGGGTTGTTCTATAACCCTGGGGTTGCCACTGAAAAGGCCTTCCCTCACGTGCCCACCAAAAGAGCTGCTTCGTTCATTGGGACAATAGGGAGGGCCTCTCCTTCTGATCTTAATTCCTAGGCCCGTGTGTGCATGTATCGTTTGAGATTTTCACGTTGCAAAGTTCCGTGCTCGGAACTGCATTCCCAGGTGAATGTGGGCCTAATTTGGATTAGAACATGAGGAGAAAGGGGGGTGGGCGGGCGCGTAAACCAAATGCACATTTTCCCCAAGCCGAAATGACTGAGGAAGCTGTAATTTGCACCCTTGGGAAAACCAATCCCAGAGAAAACTTAGTTGACCAGACACTCGGCAGGCATGAGGGCTTTGTGTGGTTTAGCCCTCTGGCTTTATCACTGTGAGCATCTGTGGCTATAAACCGTGTTTCTAGCATGACACAGTTTAACCCCCCCCCCGCCCATCTCTTCTCTCTGCTCCCTGGAACAGTTTAAGCATCCACTTTCTCTTTTTGTTTTATCGCACACTTGTAGCATTTTGGCCACCAGAAACCCCAGACTGTATTTCAGAAGTTAATCCCGTATGCCCCGGGGTCATTTCCTGCTGGAGCGCACAGGAGTGGAGCTCCAGCAGTAAAGAGCCCAGGGGGCGGGCGCATGCAATAAGCCCCACCCCCTGCTCCCAGCGGCCCTCAGTCAGAGCAAGAAGCAGCCAGGTAAGTTGCAGAGCCCCCCGCACCCCCGGTCCAAGACAGTCCAGTGGCACCTTTAAGACCAAGTTTTATTCAGGTACAAGCTCTCCCTCCTCTGCGAGGACAGATCTGCACGGTTCCCCCCCTCCCAATAGCTAGCAATCCAAAACAGTCCAGTGGAGCCTGAGCGGTGGGTGTTGCCTTCTGACATGCTTCCGGTGATGTCAGGGGGTGTGGCATATGCAAATAAGTTATGCTAATGAGTTATACTAATGAGCTCCTGCACCTCTTTTTCTACGAAATGACCCCTGCGTATGCCTGTCATGCCCTGTTGTTCACGTGCATGTCCAAGCCCCAGAGTGGGGCGGGGGGATCAAAGAGCAGCCAAAATGGAGGCCACTCTGCTGGCCATGTGACGGATGCTGGTCAGATAAACTTAGCTTGAAAAGTGTGCGACTGCAGAACCCTTTGTGTGAGTTCCTTTGCTTGCCAGCATCACGGTAAAATTAAGCCTTAGATTGGAGCCATGGTTTTAAGCATGTGCACCTGTGTAGCCTTCGGTTCATGGGCCGTTTTCCCTATTTAAATCCCCCACTTCCCAAAGTACTATTAGTTTGTTCTGTGTTCGCCGGTGGCAGTGCGGCAGATGATTAATCGATGGGCTGTTCACAACCGGTTTGTGTCTATTTGAAACCATTAGAAGGTGACTTTCAGCGGATGACGAATCAACTAGGAGTTGGCTTCTTATCTCTGAGTGGGGAATTTTTGCTCTGTGTGCAGCAGAGATTTTTATGGGTGGGGGCACGGATCAGAGCTGACCCCCAGCTGATCACGGGGATCGAAAGTCAGGTTCGTATCTCCCATCTTGTTTACTTTGTCATAGGCCAGCCGTGCTGAGATGAATCAAATTTGTTGTTGTGGGATAACCAGAAGCCCAGCCAAATTCCTACGTCTTCTTCCCACCCCAAACTGTCATCTTGAGAAATGAAGGAGGAGATTGGATTTATACCCCACCCTTCACTATCCAAAGGCAACTCAGAGCAGTTTACAATCTCCTTTCCCTTCTCCTCTCCACAACAGGCACCCTGTGAGGTAGGTGGGGCTGAGAGAGCTCTCTAGAGCTGCCCTTGAGAGAAGAGCTCTGAGAGAACTTGTGACTGACCCAAGGTCACACCAGCAGATGAATGCGGAGGGGTGGGGAATCAACCCCGGTCCTCCCAGATTAGAGTCTGTGCTCTTAACCACCACACCAACCACTACGCCATGCCCCTAACCACTACACCAGCCCAGCCTGTTAGGTTGAGGAAGGGGAGAAACACATTGCTTCTCTTCCTCTCACCCCAAGCTGTTGGGTTCCAAAGAAAAGGAGTTAATCACTTGGGCTGTGGAGAAAAAGGGGGAAATTATCTTTCTCTCCTCTCTTTGGTAACGGGCAGATCAGAAGCATTGCTTCTGTCCCTGCCCAACTTGGGGTGGTGGTGGGGAGAGAAGCCGACTCTTCCACCACTCCCTTTTGCAATGGGGAGTAGGGGTGTGCAAAAAAAAAAATCGGCTTGATTCGGATTCGGCTGAATCTGGCAGAATCAATTTCAGCTGGCATAAAGACTCCTGCATGTCAATTTCGGCAGTAGGAGCCCATTCAGGAGTCTTTCGCCAGCCGAATGTCAGTTTCAGCCCCATTATATCCTATGGGCCATTGAAGTCAATGGCGAAAACGTAGGGTATATTCTGGGGGCTGGAAGGGAGGGGGTTTTAGGGAGAGGCTCCAAACTCACAGGTTAGCTGCTGGAGCCTCTCCCCAAGATACCAACCAAGTTTGAAGAACATTGGACCAGGGGGTCCAGTCTACGGGCCCTCAAACAGGTTGTCCCTATCCCCCCCATTGTTCTCTATGGTGGGAAAAAACGTTACTCTCCCCCCCCCGTACAACAGGTCTCAGAGTGGGTGACAACATTATTAATGTAAACCATATTCATAATTTTAAAATTATTTAAAACTACTCTTGCAGTACTACCACCGACCGGTTAATTAGTACATAAAATTAGTACAGGGTGCCCCTCATCCAGGGGAGAATAAATAGCATACAGAATGATAAACAGAGAATACCCAACAGGGGAGGGATGGGGAGGGACGGGGGGGATGGAAGGGAGGGAGGGAGGCCAGCCTAGATGGAAACCATCGTTGTGCTCAGCCAAAGGCCTGGAGACCTTGGGTCTCAAGCAACCTTAAATGTAGGGTTGCCAAGTCCGAATTTACTTACTGCGGGGGAGTCCCGTGCCATCCCGGGAGTCCGTGCGCACATGGAAGTGATGTCATCGCGTCGGCACGTTTGGGGCGGGGCCACTAGGATTCGTGGGGAAACCATAGAGTTTTCCCTCAAATCATAGAGTGTCCCGCCCCCAACGTGCTGGGGATGTGTGCCAGAAGGGGGTGGAGTTCCCCCCGGGGCCCGATTTGCTGGCGTCGGGTAACGGGCCTCTCGAGCGGGGGTTTACCCCCCCCCCGGGGGGACTTGGCAAGCCTACTTAAATGCCTGCCCTGTTCAGAGCCAATTTCACTTCAGACATTGACACTGAGCGATCCACAAATCACACAAGTATGGCCGCGGGACTGGTCCCTTGGCTGGATCCCGTGATCCGTTAGCTCCAGGGTCTTTTCCCGGTTCCTTTCCCTTCTGCCCCCAGGGAAATTGATTGCTGAGGCTAAGGGACTTCTGCCGGATTAGCAGCTACACAGGCTGGGAGGCGCGGGGGGGGGAAGGGGGCAGTTGGTTGATGCAAAAGTACAGCGGGTGATTTGTGGCCCTGCAGTCAACAGGAAAGCCTGCAACTCTGGGAGTCGACTTTTCTGGCGTAGGAGGGGACTGCAAGGGTGGGAGAGGGTCACGGGAAAAGTCTGCAGCCATCTGCTGACAAATCTAAACACCCCCCCCCCATTTATCACAGCTGCACAAAAACTTCACTGGGTGTTGTGGGATGAATATGACTCAAATTCATTTCAGAAACTCATTTGTTCTCAGTGCCCTGCGTCTATTTTTAAGCGTGTTTTGCAGTGAAGTTTCACAATGGCAGAGCTGAAAAAGACGTCTGGGGTGCAGCTGTGGGGCAGGAGTTCTCAGTTGCCGCCTCCCTGGGCGTTTCTGTGTACTGTTTACATTTTCCAGATTCCCCCCAAAATAAAATAAATAAAACAAAGGCAAGCAAAAGCTACACATTAAAAAAGAAACCTCTTTCTGAACTTCCTTCAAAAGGACAGAAAGACGAAGAGGAGAAGGCGCTGCTGGTGGTTTTTGATCTCTGGCAGGAAGCTCCTAGAACGTGTGTCTAAAATACTTGGGGCAATCTGAGTTTGTTCCTTTAGGGACCACCACCCTAAGTGGGCACTCAGTCCCAAGAAAGCCGCATTCACACATGCGGAACTGGGAAGACACCAGTGGGTTGCTGTTGGGGGCGGGGCTTGGGGAGGTTGGTGTTTGGGCTGGAAGCTCAGCAGGGCTGTGATGTCACATCCAGGTCGAAGGTCAGTGTATCCAACTCCTCCCCTTGTAAGGTCACGTTCAGGTCAAAGTTCAGCTCATCTTCTTAGACAGAAAGACGAAGAGGAGAAGGCGCTGCTGGTGGTTTTTGATCTCTGGCAGGAAGCTCCTACAACGTGTGTCTAAAATACTTGGGGCAATCTGAGTTTGTTCCTTTAGGGACCACCACCCTAAGTGGGCTCTCAGTCCCAAGAAAGCCGCATTCACACATGCGGAACTGGGAAGACACCAGTGGGTTGCTTGGGTTGCTGTTGGGGGCGGGGCTTGGGGAGGTGGGTGTTTGGGCTGGAAGCTCGGCAGGGCTGTGATGTCACATCCGGGTCGAAGGTCAGTGCATCCAACTCCTCCCCTTGTAAGGTCACTTTCAGGTCAAAGTTCAGCTCATCTTCTTATGAGGTCACTTCCACCACAATTTGAATTTTAAATTGAGGAGGAGGGGGAAGATTTTATACCCCGCTTTCCTCTACCCTAAGGAGTCAGAGCCGAGTTACCATTGCCTTCCCTCCCTCTCCCCATAACAGGCCCCTTGTGAGGCAGTTGGGGCTGAGAGAGTTCTGAGAGAACTGTGACTGTCCCAAGGCCACCCAGCCGGCTTCATGTGGAGGAGGAGTCGGGGAATCAAACCCGCTTTTCCAGATTAGAGTCTGCTGTTCTTAACCACTACACCACACTGCCTGGTATCATTCATCCAAAAAACTACTCAGAATTGTTTTCGGGGGTTTCTGCTATACTAAGAAGAAAAATTGAACCTGAAGACCAGTAGGAGGATATTGGCCAAAAGAAGTCCTGTACCTCTCTTAATCCCCAACTGATCTGAAGCCTTTAGTGTCTTTCAGGTGTAGAAAAGAGCAAGAGACCTGTAGCACCTTAAAGCCTAACCTTAATGACCAGGGGACATTTCGTAGAAAAAGAGGTGCAGGAGCTCATTAGCATAACTCATTAGCATTACTTATTTGAAAATACCACACCCCCTGACATCACCGGAAGTGTGTCAGAAGGCAACACCCACCGCTCAGGCTCCACTGGACTGTTTTGGATTGCTATTGCGGGGGGGGGGACATGTGCAGATCTGTCCTCGCAGAGGAGGGAGAGCTTGTACCTGAAGAAAACTTGGTCTCAAAGGTGCCACTGGACTGTTTTGGATTGCTAGCTATTGGGG
>NW_015162559.1:145345-156430 GCF_001447785.1 Gekko japonicus | reverse complement strand
ATTAGCACATTAGGCCACACCCCCGACAGCACCGCTCATTAGCACATTAGGCCGCACCCCCATGTTACCAGAAGTGTGCTCATCCAGCCACACCCACCTTTTGCTTCTTATTCTGTTTACCTTGTTTGTTGTCAAAACCCAGGGCCTTTTTTTGTAGCAGGAACTCCTTTGCATGTTAGGCCACACAACCCTAATGTAGCCAATCCTAATGCGTTTCTGCTGTTGGGTGTGGCCTATTATGCTAATGAGTTCCTGCTGGGCGTAGCCAACTCAGGAGCCAGCCGGAACTCCGTTCCTCTGTGCTCCTGCCCAAAAATAGCCCTGCCAGTAAGGAGTATAAGCAACCCCCCTCTTTGTCGTCCCCCCCTTTTCTTGTTGCTCTGAATACGTGCCTGATTTGCTTAATGGCTAATCCAGCGCTGCACGCATGCTTGTTCTGCTTCCTTGCATTGCTTTCTGCCATAGTTTACTTCAGGGGTCTTGTTGTAGAAAAAGAGCTGCCGGAGCTCATTAGCATAACTCATTAGCATAACTTATTTGCATATGCCACGCCCCCTGACATCACCGGAAGTGACAGAAGGCCACACCCCCTGACATCACCGGAAGTGTGTCAGAAGGCCCGGCTACTTACCCTCCTGCTTCATCCTCATTCCCAAACGGAATGAGGATCGAAGCAGAGGGCGGGGTAAAGAAGGGGGCGGGGCTTCACCACGTGACCGCCCCACCCCCTAGAGGTTCTCTTCCGGAGCTCCGTACCTGAGAGCTCCCCCCCGACTAGAGCCCTGGTTTACTTTATAGATGGTCCTTGCGGTGTCAAATCCAAGGAGCTCTGAAGAGCAAATTTTCCAAGCTACGCTCTGCGAAAAGGCAACTCCACCCTCCCAGTCTAGAGGCGACGGCCTTCCCTGTGGTCTCCCACAATGTTTTATGTTGCTGTGCATTTTTTCTTTCCTGTTGTTTTTTTTTGCTAAGGGTGGTCCACCCCTTTACGAAGGCCCAGGTCTTTGCTCAAAGGGCATTAGAGAGAATAAAAAAAACTTGCTACCAGTATGAGGATGATTAATTCCCTTCAAAGCGATTATGAGTTCTCCTGCAGGCTAGAAGGTTTGCGATGGCAGATCCTGGTTTTTACTGGGTTTGACCTTCTCGCCGAAGACAACAGGAGATGCACCGGAGGCGAAAGACCGCAAGGGGCCGTTTCGTAAGGGAGCAGTTAAGTCGCAGCAGGTTTCCCACAGAAAAATCTAAGACAGATGTAGATCAGAGTTCTCCTTGTTACCACTTGACTATAAAACCCGGAACACTGTGTTTTAAGGTCTCTTTAACCAGTCACAAATGAACAATTACTTTGGGAGTTTGCTTGTAATCCCCCACCTCCCACCCCGGTTTTAAAATTGTCCTGTTTGAATAGTCATGCCAAGAATGCTCTCTTCTGCGGGGGCTCAGTTCTTTGACGTTTTCCCTCTGAGTTCTAAACACGCTATGATTGTGTGAAGCTACAACATCAGAAGATTAACCCCTTAGAGGCTTGCAATCACATGAATGCACGAAGCTGCCTTGTACTGAGTCTGGCCCTTGGTCTGAGGCAGAGGTCTTTTACATCATATCATTTAACTGGAGATGCCGGGGATTGAACCTTCTACATGCCAAGCAGATACTCTACCACTGAGCCACAGCCCCTCCCAATCTGTGTTAAGTCCAGGGGTCATTTCGTAGAAAAAGAGGTGCAGGAGCTCATTAGCATAACTCATTAGCATAACTCATTTGCATATGCCACACCCCTGACATCACCGGAAGTGTGTCAGAGGGCAACACCCACTGCTCAGGCTCCACTGGATTGTTTTGGATTTCTAGCTATTGGGTGGTGGGGGGGAACATGCAGATTTGTCCTCGCAGAGGAGGGAGAGCTTGTACCTGAATAAAACTTGGTCTTAAAGGTGCCACTGGACTGTTTTGGACCGGGGGGGGGGCTCTGCACCTTACCAGGCTGCTTCTTGCTCCTCGTGGCCCGACTGAGGGTTGCTGGGAGCAGGGGGCGGGGCTTGTTGCATGCGCCCACCCCCTGGTCTCCTTACTGCTGGAGCTCCGCTCCTGTGCGCTCCTGCAGGAAATGACCCCTGGTTAAGTCCTCACTTCCACTCCACCCCGTTTCTTCAGGCAAGGAGGTGACATGCTAAGCAGGACTGTCTTTTGTAACATGTCAGATAAATATTAATGTTAGAGTGATATATCTTCTTTTTATGTTTGCGTCTTTGTTGTTGCATAACCTTAATTTGTGCCCCATTTGTCCTCAATTCCCCTGACCTGGATGGTGTGGGCGAGCCCGCTTTTGGAAGCCAAGCAGTGTCAGCCCCGGTTAGTAACTGGATGGGAGGCCACCAAGGAAGTCCAGGGTCTCTATACGTAGGCAGAAAATGGCAAACCACCTCTGCCCTGACCTTGACAGCCAACGCTAGCCTGATCTCATCAGATCTCAGAAGCTGAGCAGGGTGGACCCTGATTAGTACTTAGATAGGTGGCCACCAAGGAAGTCTGGGGTTGCTACACATAAGTAGGCAGTGGTGAACCTCCTCTTAATGTCTCTTGCCTTGAAAAACCCCAGGAGGGGCCGCCACAGTTTGGGTGCAACTTGACGGCACTTTCTGCTGCCTCCACACCCGTTTCTCCTCTCTGTGTGCAGCTGTAGCTGGTGGCTTCTTGTGCACGGGAAGTGTGGACGGACCTGCGAGAGAAGGCAATTATCGAGCATCTTTCCATACCCTTGGCACTATGCATGGCCAGCCAAGGACTGGCAGCAGAGAGAAAGTGCTTGGGTGCCCTACTAAGGGTCTCCCTCACACATGCGCACATGTGCAAGACTGGGCATGGGGAGACAAGAGATGGACTTTAGCACCTTGTATTTTCCCCTCTCCCTTTTTTTTTTTAAATAAGAGTCTTGCTTCAACTGTTAACTGGCACAGAGAGATCACCAGAATCACCGCATTGTTTTTTCTCTCTGGCAGGCCCTGAGCAGCAGCCTGTATAAGAGTGCCTCTCCTTATGGCTCCCTTAATAACATCGTCGATGGCTTGAGCTCCCTCACGGAACATTTCTCCGACATATCCCTCTCATCGGAAGCGAGAAAGCCCAGCAAGAGACCACCGCCCAACTACCTGTGCCATCTTTGCTTTAACAAAGGACACTACATCAAGGACTGCCCCCAGGTAAGAGCCCAAACTTGCGCCACAATCCATTCTGGTCTGATGTCTGCTGCTAAAGAAGCCGATTGCCTTCTCTGCTGCTGAAAGCAAATGCAATATTTAAGAATAGCCTTTATCTTTTTTTTTTGATTTTATAAACTTTATTGAAGATCAAGCAGTACATTTGTAAATCATAGCGCACATACATAAGTTGAATCAGGTTCTTTTATCACACTCACAATAACAACTTTTGTTCCGGGATGAGCACTATCTACCTTTAAAAACATTCGCAGTTTGATTAGGCCTTGTCGCACCATCTAGAAGTAGACTGTGTTTGATGTTCGATAGTGTTATGTATATTAGATATGAGTGGGATCAGAGATTTCCACGATCGGACATAGATTTGTAAATATAAAAGAATGTAAGAATGAAAGAGAGGGAGATATTTAGCATAAAAGACTGCCATTAAGAAAAAATCAAAGTATGATACAGAGGGTTATGTGGTTGGCAATCTTGCGTAAGAATGTAGTCCAAAAATGGGTACCATTTTTCGTCAAAATTAGATTGCTTTGGGGAGATTTTGGATCTTTGAGCCTTATCTGTTATTTTTTTCCAATATAAACTGGTCCCATACCTTTTTAAACCAATTGTTTCTCATTGGAGCCAAAGAATACAGACGCTATTGAAGTCTTCGCAGCTACTAGAAGACTCGTTATTAGCTCTTGTCTTAATTTGGGTACGTTTGTTTTCTGCCAGTCATCCAGGAAGATCAATTCTGGAGTGAATGGTACAGTATAGCCAGTGATTAGTTCTATTTGTTGTAGAATAGCCTTTATCAACAGGTTTCTGGGTTTAGATCTCCTTGGCTTGATGGTGGTGGAAAAGACGTTGGTATTTTGCTCATATATATACCCCCCCCAACTCTCCCAGAGTTCCACCTCAAATGAGAGACCCATAGAGACATTTAGTTGAGTTTTGTCAAGAGTTTTTCATTTCAGAGATTGCTCTTGATAAATTCCCGTCCTCTTTCAGTACTATGGTGTTTGCCAAATGCATTTCCACGCTCTCTTGGCAGTGGGTTTACTGAACTGAACACTTCGTTTGCAGCACCTTAGTAACATCTGTTCTGAGCAGAAAGCTTTGTGAGGAAGCAGAAAATCCAACATCCGAACTGAAATCTAAAAGTTGGTGCTGGAGGGAAGGCCTTGGAGGTTGGCTGTTGGGAAGAGGAGGGGCGGTGTATCCCTTTAGTATCTTTTTAGTATTTTTTGCGGGGAAACCAAAGATTGGCTGGCAGGCAGCTTCAACCCTGCTCAGTGCTAGCTCACAAACTGGGTCCCTGGCTGTCACCGTTTGAAAGATCACAGCTGGATTGGGAAAGAGCTTTGGATGAGAGCCGAAGTAGACAATACGTATGACATGGCATGTGGAGGAGGGACATGCGGAACTAGAGAAATGGGCATAAAAGCTCCTCCATGATCTTTTCCACTGGCGAAAGTGGCGCGGGAGGGAAACTGGAGGCCCCTTCTCCCACCTTGGAGAGCTCCAGACCAGCGTTCCTCTACGTTGAGTGAGTGTGAGCTAGCTCACAGTTTTTTAGCCTACGGCTCACACATTTTTTGCCTTCGCTCAGGAAGGGATGGCTCCAGAGCAAACTAATTTATCCAGTAGCCAAATCCCTCGCTCACAACTTTAACGCCAGTAGCTCACAAAGCAGACTTTTTGCTCACAAGACGCCACAGCTTAGAGGGAGCATTGCTCCAAACCCAAACGGAGTGCTTCCAAGGCACCCGTTTAACCTGTGATTGTGAGTTGTGTGTCTGGATTCATGTCACACACACGCGTCACACACAATGTCTGCTTTGGCTCTTGTACTGTGAAGAGTTTCTGCCAAGTCCGTCCTGGGGCTGATCACATAGGGCACCTTCCTGTAGGCAAAGGCCGTTAAGTTGGCCGAGGAGGAACGAGGGCTTTGCAGGCCGTGGCAGATTTGAGGGAGCGGAACAAAGCGGCTTCTGCCCTCTCTTGCTGTGGACAGTGTTCCCTCTAAGCTGAGTTAGTGTGAGCCAGCTCACAGGGTTTTAGCCTCTGGCTCACACATTTCTGTCTCAGCTCAGGAAGGAGGGCTCCGGAGCAGACTAATTTATGCAGTAGCCAAATCGCTCGCTCACAACTTTAATGCCAGTAGCTCACAAACTAGAATTTTTGCTCACAAGACTCCACAGCTTAGAGGGAACATTGGCTATGGCCCTGCCCTTGTAGACCTGTTTGGGTATCCAGCCCGCCAGCCCATGTGAGGACTGTGCCACCGCCGTTCAGCAAGTCTTCATCAACTTTAATTGGCTGTGGCCCTGCCCTTGTAGACCTGTTTGGGAATCCAGCCCGCCAGCCCACGTGAGGACTGTGCCACCACCGTTCAGCAAGTCTTCATCAACTTTAATTCCTGTCGAAAGAGGCCGCCTGCCACGCTGTCCATCTGCTGCCGTCGAGGATAGCCTCGCATAAATTTATGAATGTGTCTTACTGTCGTTCACCGCCCTGAACTTTGTATGCACGGGGGAGGGGAGGGGTCTAACAGTCTAATGGACAAATAAGTAAATAAAGACTCTTATGGCTGTCGAAGCCTTTCCCGTCCTTAAGGTTTTAGCACTACTACCTTGTATACTGGGAGAGCGTACTCGGTGGGATCCTCTTGATACGCATGGCTGCCATTTTGCATGAATAGGGCAACACTTTTGTTTCCCAGTTTTTTTTTTTTTAAAAAAATCTTGGTTCTCTATCTTCTTGTGCATTGCCCTGTTCACGCACTCTCCTGGCACATGAGGCGGAAGCACCAGAATTGCCACAACTGGAAAGGGTGCTGCTGTCCATTATTATTATTATTTATTACATTACATTTCTATACCGCTCCTTCCTGGAGGCTCGGAGCGGTTTACACATATACATTTAATCGTCTAATTAGGGCCACATACATATCAGGGGAGATGAATGCCTTACCAGGCACCTGAGCAGCATAGGTCTTTCTGTGGCGGGGGCTTTGCTAGGACCATGAGGTAGTGTCCTTTGGCGGAGATCTTTTTTCCGTCTCTTCGGCTCGGCTTCCTGGGATGGTCCTTTTTATGGCGCATGGCTGCACGGTGAGGTCGCAACTGGTCTCTGTCCCGGGGGCTCCGACCGTGCTTACGTCACCACACCTCCACGCCGCCTCCAATCGCCTCCCGAGTCGCCTGCCGTCTGCCGTCGATCAGTCGCCATGTTCTCTCTTTTGCCGGCTCACTGCTCATCGATTCACCGCATCATCCAGCCACTGTCGCTGCCCTCCAGTATTGGAGGTAGGGTGCCCCCCCACTCTTAAGGAGTGGGTACCCATTTGTCTAATTGCCGTTACGGGCTTTCGAGCCGCTGGGTGGGTGGGAGCTAGGATAAGGGCCGGGAGCTCACCCCAGCCGCGGTGGGACTCGAACAGCTATTAAGGCTGTTCAGAGATAGTTTTACTTGCAGGCATTTACTGCCTGCGCCACCGCTCCCTAGATCTTATGAAAACACAAAGATTAGTTTTCAGGTGAGGAGAAAACAATTGGATGTTCCGAAAGATGTGCTGCGGGCATTCCCATTCGAATTTCTACTCATACAGTTGGCTGGTCCC
The DNA here is from genome assembly GCF_001447785.1 of Gekko japonicus. Lineage (NCBI taxonomy): Eukaryota > Metazoa > Chordata > Lepidosauria > Squamata > Gekkonidae > Gekko > Gekko japonicus. The sequence goes on along the minus strand of NW_015162559.1, from coordinate 149,605 downwards.
ACCCTTTCACATTGTAGGGGTCGCTTCACACCTCCCCCCTCCCTTCGGGATCCAAATGCTTCTAGATCTGTCAAGTGATCGCAGTGCTTCTAGTCGAGGTTAACGGCCTGTCCATGAGATTTTGCGGCATTTGATAAAGCCTGAAATGTACACACTTTTAAAGATTTCCCGTTAGAATTGCTGAGGGAGACTTCACCTCACAGCAGAATCCTTCTGCTTGAACCGTTGTCTGTATGTCACAGGTGTAAGAGTTAAAGCTCAGGGTTTGTTAGCTGCTGTATTATTATGCCACCTGGGTTCTTAGAGTCCCTTATTGTGTGGTCTGTGTTGTTGTTGTTGTTTTTCTGTTGTGCACATTTGTATTGTGACTGCCTCGGGTGCCAGATGAAGGGAAATCAATGATTCAACCAATAAAACCATGCCTTGAGAAATTTGTCCTCCAATTCCCTACTTTGGGGAAGGACATCCAAATTCACTCTGGGTCTTCCATGAAGTTGACGTACTTCAGAATAGTTTTCAGTACATTTTGGTATGGCTTTAAGACGATGGATTAAGTTGTCTGAAGGAAAAGGAATGCATGCGTTTCTCCAAAATGATAGGTAGCTCTTACTTTGGTATTTCACACCGTAACCACAGCTCTCAACTCCATGGCTCCTGAAAATGCAACTTTTATTCTCTTGACTAATCTTGAAATGCTATTATGGAAACTGAGGGACATCAGAGGTATAAATCCCTGAAATAATGTGTTTTTTTTGGGGGGGGGATGGGAATGCCTGTCAGCAAGAAGGGTAGCATGACATTATCTGGAGGGTCGTTTTCTGGTTTGTTTTGTTTTCAAATAGAGGTTTATTCACCTTCTCCCTCCCCTTGTATGCTTGGAGTCATTCCCTTTTAACCCAAACTGCAGTTTGTATTTCCTTCCTGATGGGCAGATTATGGTTTGCCCTTTGGCTCAAAACGCAGAATTGTAAACTAGCTTTCAAGTATAGTTTGCAATCCTGGTGTGGAGGGGAAGACCAAGCTTGGAGCTTGCGGCAAACCGTGATTTGTAGTGAAGTCATTGCGTGGCTATGTGCCTACAAGGAGAGGAGGGCGCACGTGAGCACAGTGCTCGTTCCAAACCACAGCTTGACCCTGTGTACAAACTGAATGTATAGTACCTGCATGTGGTCACACTGACACTTGGGAACTGTACTTCATGTGTGATGGAAGGCATTGGCATTGTCTAGTGAGCAGGGGTCAATTTGTAGAAAAAGAGGGGCCTGAGCTCATTAGCATAACTCATTAGCATAACTTATTTGCAGACAGGATGCTGGACTGGAGGGACCCTCACTGGTCTGACCCAGCAGGCTCTTCTTGTGTTCTTCTCAGGGGAAGGCCTCAGCCTCCCTGCCCTGTTGCTGGCCCTCCAGAGGAACTGGCTGGCCCCTGTGTGAGACAGGATGCTGGAGTAGATGGACCATTGGTCTGACTCAACAGGGCTCTTCTGATGTTCTTATGAAGGCCTTGGACTCTGTGCCCTGTTGTTGGCCCTTCAGAGGAACTGATTGGCCACTGTGTGAGACAGGATGCTGGACTAGATGGACCAGTGGTCTGACTCAGCAGGGCTCTTCTGATGTTCTCATGAAGGTCTTGGCCTCCATGCCCTGTTGTTGGCCCTCCAGAGGAACTGATTGGCCTCCGTGTGAGACAGGATGCTGGACTCGATGGACCACCGGTCTGATCCAGTAGGGCTTTTCTGATATTCTTATCGTCCAAACTGTCTAAAAGCTATATGAATACTAAGTATTATTACTGAGCAGGGCAGAAAAAGCCTTTTTGGAGACCTAAAAGATTTGCTGTTCTCATTCTTGCTTCACATCATCGGCCTGGTGCCAGCAATATTGTTGACCGAGAGGCGGAGCTTTAGCCAAAGAGCAGCGAGTTCAAACTTTGTAGCCCAAGTGTTTGTGTACGGCTTCTGCCAAAGTCTGCTCTTGGGCTGATGGCCTTCTACCCTTGCTGCAGATACCTTAACTCCTTTGTTTAAAATAGAAAGAACATGTACAAAGGCTGTCATTCAAATCTTGCTGGCTTCTTGTGGTCAGGTGGTTTTTAAAAGGATAGTTAAGAAAGTCTTACTGTCTGTAAGAGCCAGTTTGGTGTAGTGGTTAAGAGTGCAGACCGTAATCTGGGATAACCGGGTTTGATTCCCCACTCTTCCACATACAGCTGCTGGTGTGATCTTGGGTCAGTTACAAGTTCTCTCAGAGCTGTTCTCTCACGAGCAGTTGTCTCAGAGCTCTCTCAGCCCCACCTACCTCACAGGGTGTCTGTTGTGGGGAGGGGGAGGGAAAGGAGATTGTAAGCTGCTCTGAGACTCCTTTGGGTAGTGAAGGGCGGGGTATAAATCCAATCTCTTCTGTCTTCTCTCTGTGCAAAGATCTTTTGAATTGTCTGCCTGACAAACGAGTGGCCGTTCTGATTTTAACATCTCTATTCTAAGCAGAATATTTGGAAGGAAATCCTGTTGATTTCAGTGGACACATCTCTGTGATTAGAGCATAAGAACCTAAGAGACGCCAATGATGGATCAGGCCAAAGGCCCATCCAGTCCATCACTCTGTCACACAGTGGCCAGAAATACCAGTGGCTTCAGGAGGTCCACCAGTGGGGCCAGGACATTAGAAGCCCTCCCACTGTTGACCCCTCCAAGCACCAAGAATACAGAGCATCCCTTGCCCCAGAGTCCCTATCTATAAAAGGTAAAGGTTCCCTTGCTCGAAAGCCAGTCGAATCCGACTCTAGGGTTGTGGTGCTCATCTCCGTTTCAAAGCCGAAGAGCCAGCGCTGTCCGAAGACGTTTCTGTGGTCATGTGGCCAGCATGACTAAACACCAAGGCGCACGGAACGCTGTTACCTTCCCACCGAAGTGGTACCTATTGATCGACTTGCAATTTCTTGCTTTCGAACTGCTAGGTTGGCAGGATTTTACCTTCCAGGGATTCCTGGGACCCCCCCCCCCAGTTTTCCTGAGTTCTTTCTTTGGTTGGGTGGAGACTGGAAGGCCGTGACTGTAGATTTGGTTAGCATGCTTATTTGTGGTATGATATGGTATGATAAACAGAAAGCTGACGGTTTTTTTAAGTATCATTACATTAGAAGGAACTTATATGATACATGGAATAAATATAGGAAAAGAACTCTAATGTGGTATATGATTACTGCTGCAAGAATGACATATGCCCAATATTGGAAACAAGATCAGGTACCGGAAGTTAGTGACTGGATAAGAAAACTACTATTCTTAGTAGAAATGGACAAAATGACACGAAAATGGAAAGATATGGAGGCAGAAGATTTTTTTGAAGGCTCGAAAGACCAGAAAGAATATTTGGAAAAGAACGGAGATGTAAAAAACAATTGGTGTAATTTTACCTTGTATTCTGAGTAACTGTTACCTGTGGAAAAAGTAGACTTGGGAAAATTGAATATTGAAGTATGGGGCTGGAGGTCGGAGCACTGCTGGAAGCCGGACGAGGGGGAAAGGGTGGGGGGTAGGATATAGGTTAGGAGTGTAATGGTGAATATAAGTTTATCTTTAACATGTCTAAATATATCCTAATAAATTGTTTTGTTTTTTTTAAAGAGACTGGCACGGGACTGAGTCTAGGGGGGGAGAGAGAGAGAGAGAGAGAGAGAGAGAGAGAGAGAGAGAGGCTCTTAAACAAATCTCAGTTTATTCCATTATACACTCTTAAGACAGAAAACACTGTGTAGCATTTCAATATTCAATAGAATATTTCAGCACAAACCCAGTACATAAAATAGTGCACTTGTATAAAACTCAGAAGGTTCTCGACTAGCCACCAAGGACTCACATGGGGCTGTTGAAGGGCAGCCCCTTCCCAGTAGTAACCCAGAGGTATATATCTTTCTTGGACCTATAGCTGCTGGACGTAGGACTATCACGAATGTGACGCAGTCCACATTAGAACTGACAGGAACTGAACCAATGTACCGACCCAAATCCTTATCAGTTTAGAATCATAGAGTTGGAAGGGATCTCCAGGGTCATCTAGTCCAACCATCTAGTCCAACCACCACCACCACCCTAGGGTTGCCAAGTCTCACCTTGTTCCGGTTGACCATAGAGTTTTCCCTCGGATGACTGTGGCCCCGCCCCCAGCATGCTCGGCGTGGTCGCATCACTTCCTGGTGATGTGCACGTCGGGGTGGAGTTCCCCCCGGGGCCCGATCCAGCGGTGGTGGAGAACGGGC
>NW_015162559.1:141252-144662 GCF_001447785.1 Gekko japonicus | reverse complement strand
ATCGTGTGCCCCGCCCCCTGCACCTCACCCAGGGGAACTGTGTTCCCCCGCGATCCCCCCCGAAATGACCTCTGTTTACAACACATCTACCCTCAGGGAAACCCTTTTGTGCATTTGGTTTTTTCTCCCAAGGGATCCCTGCATGTCTACCAAATAGCAGAAGAAACTGTCTTATGCGAGCAGAAAATCCCTCCCTCTTCTCTCTGTCTCTGGGGTCAGGAAGCTCACGGGAAGTCTGGGAGAGTCAAGGAAGCAAGCCATTATCATTTTGATAATGATAGTGACACCACCAACTTCTGGAATGTATAATGTAGGTTTAACAGAGGATTGAGGCTCAATCCAGGCCCTAATTCCACAGCAGTTTGGAGATACATTTATGCTGCACAGGTGTTGTTGTTGTTGTTGTTCAGTCGCACAGTTGAGTCCGACTCTTTGCAACATATATTTATTTCAGTTTTCTTGTATGCATTACACCATGCATATATATTCTTCATACAGATAAAACAACTTGCAGAGTCCCATATCATCATACATAAACATTTTACATCTTCTTTAGCCATTTATAAAACGTTCCCCATCTATTAAAGAATGTCTTTGTATCATTATTCTGTAATATTGTGGTCAATTTATCTATTTCAACCACTTCCTGTACTTTAGATATTAAATCTTTTTTTGACGGTATTCCCTCTTGTTTCCAATTCTTGGCAAATAAGATACGTGCTGCTGTTATTATGTATCCCATAACATATTTCTCCTCTTTTTTATAGTTCTCTGGAATTATACTTAGCAAGAAAAGTTTTGGATCGTATGGTATTTCTACTTCTAATATATTAGGAGTCCGACTCTTTGCGACCCCCATGAACCAGATCACCCCAGGCCCTCCTGTCTTCCGCCGTCCTCTGAAGTTTGCTCAACTTCATGTTCGTTGCATCTATGACACTGTCTAACCATCTCATCCTTTGCCGTCCCCGTCTTCTTTGACCTTCAATCTTTCCCAGTGAGTGCTCCCTTCTCATTGGGTGGCCAAAGTATTTGAGCTTCAGTTTCAGTATCTGGCCTTCCAGGGAACAGTCAGAGTTGATTTCTTTTAGGATTGACTGATCTTCTTGCAGTCCAAGGGACTGCACAGGTGTAAATTGACTTAATTGCCAAGCAGAATTCCCAGGCCTGGGAATTTTCATGCTGCAAGGGAAGGCAAAGAATTCCTGACAGAGAATTTTAAATACCTTGCCAGTCCCTTGTCTGTGGTAAAAAAAAAAAAAAAAGCAAGATGTTAGTCCAGGAGCACCTTAAAAGATTTCCGGAATATAAGCTTTTGAAAATCAAAGCTCCCTTCATCCGAACTTCTTTTTAGGTACAGTGGAGAAGTATAAAACCACTATAAGTTTGTTAGTGAGTTCAGTAGGGTTGCTGTGTAACCCCCCCCCCCCGGTCAAGTGGCCGGGGGTGAGGGGGAGAACATTCCAGCAGTGGGGACAGGCCTAGTCTGGCATTGTAGCAGCGATGCTGGTGACGTCACTTCCGGCATACACTGAAAGGGATGCCAGTCCATTGCCAGCAACGAGGGAGGCTGTGGTATTTGGGGGCAAAAAAAAATCTATGATAGAAGCTGGCTTTTCCATACAGTTTTCGCCCACATAGCAGAGCGTTGTGCATCACTCTGCTATGCAGTGATGTCACTTCCGGTGTGCATTGGAACAGGCATTGGCAACAATTCTGTTGTCACGCCCAGATAGGCCTCCACTCACTGCCCGCAAGTCCCCTCCTGGCCAGCTGATTGGTAGTGGGGGGGGCAGTGGTTGGGGGTGGGGCAGCCCTAGTGTTCCACAGGCAGTTCATACCTGTTAGATGCTGGTGATCAATGTTCCCTCTAAGCTGTGGCGTCTCGTGAGCAAAAATTCTACTTTGTGAGCTACTGGCACTAAAGCTGTGAGCAATTGATTTGGCTGCTGCATAAATTAGTTTGCTCTGTAGCCCTCCTTCCTGAGCTGAGACAGAAATGTGTGAGCCAGAGGCTAAAAAACTGTGAGCTAGCTCACACTAACTCATCATTTCTTGGCCCCCCCCCCCCCCCCCGAATTCCTTGGGGGACTCCATGGCAGTTGGCAGCTATACAAAACTAATGAAAATCTCTCATGGAAAATGTTGTACTCCCAGCTGGCATTCTAGTTGTCACTGTGAGGGGCGGCATGACGCCTGCCTTTGCCCCACACCCTTTCGAAAGATGCAAGAAATAAAACAGAGGTTGGGATCTCCCCCTCTTTGTCCCTGAATATCTTTAAAATATGAAGCAGGGCTATTTCCCATCAAGGTATGTGAGTTCATAGGAAAATTAAGATGGCTAGCTCACTCTTAACATTTCCTGGGCGGGCTATAGTAGAGGCAACGCTTTCCTTGAGGGTGCTGAAAGAAACTTGAACAACGCTGATCTGCTTCGGTTGGAGCTCCCATGCCTGATTCCGCATGCATGAAATTGCTAATGGGAACCAGATGTCAGTATTCTCTAACCCCCCCCAAACATGCTCCCATAAGTGCTCCCGCCCATTTGGTGCATCAGATTTCTTGAAGAGTGGGGGAAAAAAGTGGTGGTGGAGGAGAAATTCCTAGAACAGCTGAAACTTTAGAACCCCAGAAGTAAATAACATTGAAGGACTTTCTAAGGGAGGTGGAGAGGTAAAAGCCGATCGCAAATCAAGCTTTCTCCAACCACGCAGTTCCCCAAAGGAGAGGAAGTGTAATGTGCATGTGTGGTAGTTATTCATATTCCAGTCCACAGCAAGTTCTTCTGTCGTTGCCGTTAAGTTTCCTACACAGAGAAGACTTGAGAAGAGTTGCAAAAAGCTCTAAAAAACGGCAGTGAACTGAACACCCAAGATGGAGTCAGCAATATTGCAAGAAGAGTGGGGAACAGATATGATTCCATGTTTATAGTGGAACAGATATGATTCCATGTTTATAGTGAACAATTCCTTGTTTATAGTTCTGATGAATAACGAATTAGTGCTGAATAATAGTAAATTACTGGTTTTTTAGTGCTGAATAATAGTGATTTAGTGTTGAATAATAGTGCAATCCTTGTTTCAGGGCTGAATAGTGACTTAATGCTGTGTAATAGTGAATTAGTGAATAGTGAATAGGAGCTGCAGTGGCTCAAGTGGTTAAGACGCTGAACTACAGGCTGTGGAAGGTCAGTAGTTCAGGAGTTCGAGACCTGAGTTGCCGCATGACGGACTGAACTCCCGTCTCTAGTTCCAGCTCCTGCCAACCTAGCAGTTCGAAAGCAAGAAATTGCAAGTAGATAAATAGGGACCACTTCGGTGGGAAGGTCACAGCGTTCCGTGCGCCTTGGTGTTTAGTCATGCCGGCCACATGACCATGGAAACGTCTTCGGACAGTGCTGGCTCTTCGGC
>NW_015162559.1:133209-140513 GCF_001447785.1 Gekko japonicus | reverse complement strand
CATTAGCATAATAGGCCACACCCAACAGCAGGAACTCATTAGCATATTGGGCCACACCCCTGACAGCACAGCTCATTAGCACATTAGGCCGCACCCCCATGTTACCAGAAGTGTGGTCATCCAGCCACACCCACCTTTTGCTTCTTATTCTGTTTACCTTGTTTGTTGTCAAAACCCAGGGCCTTTTTTTGTAGCAGGGACTCCTTTGCATGTTAGGCCACACGCCCCTAATGTAGCCAATCCTAATGAGTTCCTGCTGTTGGGTGTGGCCTATCATGCTAATGAGTTCCTGCTGGGCGTGGCCAACTTGGGAGCCAGCCGGAACTCCATTCCTGTGCGTTCCTGCTCCAAAATAGCCCTGACTTATTTATTTATGTTTATTTATTTATGTTTTGATTTGTATCCCGCCCTCCCAAAAGCTCAGGGTGGCTCACATGCGGCAAAGCCGAGATATAAAATGCAATAAAACATGTAACAGAATAACAACATTTAAAACCACAATAAAATCCACACTACATCATGGTGCTGTAATCTTCCTATGTCAATTCTTCCAAGATGGGAACAACCACCCCAATTTTGGCGGCCAGCTATCTCAATAGCGCGGTCTCCCACACCCTGTCTGTAAACTCCTGCCAGGCAATGCTTTCCCCCCATTTAGTGGGAGCAGCCGATGACACACAGCGGCTCCTACTCATAAGCAGTGTTCCCAGCTGAGTTAGTGTGAGCTAGCTCACAGTTTTTTAGCCTCCAGCTCACAGATTTATGTCTTAGCTCAGGAAGGATGGCTCCAGAGCAAGCTAATCTATGCAGTAGCCAGATCGCTTGCTCACAACTTTAATGCCAGTAGCTCACAAAGTAGAATTTTTGCTCACAAGACTCCACAGCTTAGAGGGAACATTGGTCATAAGCCTGGCGGAAGAGCTCCGTCTTGCAGGCCCTGCGGAACAGCGCAAGGTCCCGCAGGGCCCGGATCTCCCCCGGGAGCTCGTTCCACCAGGTAGGAACCACTTGTTGTGACTTGCTCATTGAAAGTGGGAAATTGGCCCTCAGCAAAAACATGAAGTAAATTAGCAGCCCGGGCTGGCTGACTGGAGCCCAGAGTCCATTAATTCTATTGGATTCCTGGAGCCACTTGTTGTGACTTGCTCATTGAAAGTGGGAAATTGGCCCTCAGCAAAAACATGAAGTAAATTAGCAGCCCGGGCTGGCTGACTGGAGCCCAGAGTCCATTAATTCTATTGGATTCCTGGATTGAACCATTGTGGCCTTTTGGATTTCAAACTTCTACACGCCTTCTATCTGGGATGGTCGTCCTCTTCGACCGAGTGCGCAGCTTCGGAAGGGAGGGGCCACCCGCCTAGCCAGCCAGATCAGCCGAATCAACCCTGGCGATCAATGGGGTGACAGAGGTCGCGGCCAGATCGCCCTCACATCCACAAACCTCTGCATAGTTCTAGAGGTTCTGGGGAAACTAAGATGTCATCAGCCATACCTGCTAGTCTGTGGCCCACTCTGAGGGAATTCAGTGGGTCTGGTCTAGACCTGGGATTTTACTCTGTGGAGAAAATCTGGGCCACTGCTGACTGCTTCACTCTTTCTTTAAATGACTGGATCTTCACGCATCCCCCCCTCTCTCTTTCAGGCACAGAAAGGATTTTTGGAGGGTCTTCTCCCATTATTTCATCCTCCCTCCCCTTGACAGTCCCTTGTGGGTTGAGCTTTTAGGTTGGGCCAAGATCAGCAACCTTTGTGAATTAGAGTTTGAGGATGTGGTGGGGGGGTGTGGTGAGAGAGATGGTGTCGGTGAGGGAACGCAGCTGCCCGTTGACGTCTCCCATCTGGTGTAAGCGATATGAGAGCTCGAGCCAGCCAGCGGAGTGCTGTGTTGCATTCCCCAAATGTTACCTCAACATGGGGCATGTCCAACTCCCATTTAAACCGGCATGGAGGGAAAATGCCATTGACTTTTTCTAGCAGAGGGCATCAGCCTCTATTTCTTTCTGCCAGCGTTCGAAAGATCTCGGGTAGCTAATATCTTGCAGAACTCCTGCACCACAACCTCATAGTTTTTCTTTTCTGTTTGACTCCCTTCCACTTCAGTTCTGCTTAGGTACATCTGTGTGAAATAAAAAGGAGAGCCATTTTCCTAAAAAGAAGGAAGGAAGGAAGCAAAAGAACTCAAATTCCAATAACCTTTCTTGGCATACAATAACTCTATGAAAGGAATAGCAGTACAAACAGGGGTCATTTCGTAGAAAACGAGCTAGGGGAACTCATTAGCATAACTCATTAGCATATGCCACACCCCCTGACATCAGGGGCCCGGCGGTGGACCTGCAAGGCCAGCGGGAGTGCGAGGAAGCCCCGCCAAGGCCCTCCCTGGCCCCAGGCAGGCAGGGGTGGGGAGAGGCGGGGAGGAAGCAACTTACCCTCCCTCTTCTCCTGCCTCCTCCTGGCTGAATGAGGGCTGGAAGCGGGGCGTCTGGAAGCAGGGGGCGGGGCTTCATCATGTGCCCCGCCCCCTGCACCTCACCGGGGGGAACTGTGTTCCTCCGCGTTCCCCCCCCAAATGACCTCTGAGTACCATTCAATCCATATGTCAACAAAGGAAAACAGTCAGGGGGGTGCGTTCAGGTGGGCCGTTTAGTCCGCTTTCGGCCGGCCTCAGAAACGGATTTTATCTCCACGATCACACAGTCAACATCTGCCTCCCGTCCCCAGCTGTCGCTTTCTGGCTCAAAACCGCTTTAACCCGGAGTATTTTGATACCAGGTCCCAAACTGGTGTTTTCCTGATTCTCCAGTTCCAGCCGCCCTTTTCTGACCTCTGATCACTCCTCCAGTGTCGAGCCACTTCCGCTTTAAACCCCCTCCCCGCTCGAAAGGTTTAAAGGGAAGTGTTACAGCAGTCGGGTTGAAGTGGAAATTGCTGTTCTGCGCACGTGTGAAAAGTTTAGTTCTACAGATGGCTGCCTGTGCACATGCCCAAACACACAGAGAGAAAAACAACACCGACGCACGCTCCCACCTGTGGACGGCGGGGAGCAATGTGGCTGCGCAGTGATTCGGAACAAGGAGGTGAGTGTGATCGCAATTCTCCAGGTTAAAAAAACACACATCGGGTCCCGGAGCAGTGTAACCCGCTCCCAGCACGCCGTCTGACCGCACCCTTGGTACAGCAGTTTGTAGCACTGTATATAATAAAGATAATAGGACAGAATGATGAAAATTTGGAACAGTAATCTCGAATATCGCAGTAATTAAAACAGTTACAATAAGAAGCTTAACTATCCAAAGAGGATAGACACACCTTATCTCTCTCACTCACTCTCCATCTCCTTATCTCTTCCTCTTCTCTCTATTCTTTCCTCTTTTTCTTGGCCCCTGAGTACATTTGCCAGGAACTCTGCCACCTGCTCTTCATGGTTTTTGTCTGCTAGCAAGAATTCAATACCTCGATTGGTCACATCCTTTGAAAGTTGTAGGAGGGGACTAATCAAATGTGCATGTAGCTGAGTAAACAGCGGGCAGTTTAAGAGAATATGATGAACAGAGTCGGGTTCTTTACAGAGGCATCTGCAGAATCTTGCCTCATAGGGGATACCCTTGTATCTCCAAATATATTAAATCTGGCCAGCATAAATGCTCTGCTTTGAGAAGGGATTGTTAAATTTGATAAATACTGAGCCATAGAGTTTTGCGGAGAAGCAAGACCCAGGAAATGGGGGGGAAAAGGTCCCCTCTGCTCCAGCTTTTATTAAATGTAAATCAACATCCTGAATTCTCCTTTGAATTATTTGGAATATGTCGGTTTCATTGGAGTTAACCAGGGGGTCTAAATCAATACCTAAATAATTAATTTTCTCTCCTATTGATTGAGACCATTTAGAAACATACGGGTCAGCAGTTAAAATAGTGATAAGACTATTTGGGGGAGGTTGAAAGCAGAGATGTAACCAATATTTAATAGTAGCAATCCAAGCTTTGGATTTTATGGTATAGAGACCCAGCTCAGCACACAAGATGAAATAACTGACTGAGTTGGGAATGCCAGGAATGTGGCGCAGAAAGATTGCATTAATTCATTCAACCTTTTTGTTAAGATCCTGAATCCACATGGGGACCCCATACAGTAACTGGGGGGCAAAAGAACTCTATGCTGGTTAAGCAAGTTGAATCCCAAAGCGTCTTTTTCCTCTTATTTCGACTGACTGACAGGACTTCTTGAGGAAACATTCTTTACTCACGCTTTCCAAGGCTTTCTTTTTCTCTTCCAGAGTCCTTGAAGCACAATTGCCCAGTGGTGTTTCAAAGTCACAAAAGCAGCAGGGTTTTTTTGTTGTTGTTCAGTCGCACAGTCGAGTCCGACTCTTTGCGACCCCATGGACCAGATCACGCCAGGCCTTCCTGTCTTCCGCTGTCCTCTGAAGTTTGCTCAACTTCATGTTCGTTGCATCGATGACACTGTCCAACCATCTCATCCTTTGCCGTCCCCGTCTTCTTTGACCTTCAATCTTTCCCAGCATCAGGGCCTTCTCCAGTGAGTGCTCCCTTCTCATTGGGTGGCCAAAGTATTTGTGCTTCAGTTTCATTATCAGGTTTTAGCTGTCAGTCATTCAGTCACCCCTAAAAAGTGACAGTGATTCCGTTTGAAACAATTAACTGGATTTGGAAGCAGATGCCCCAAAGGACTTATTCAATAAATGTGACTTAAACCTGTGAGAATCTCAGACGGTTGTCATTTTAATTTAAGCACGAGGACAGCCACTCCCCCCCGTCAAGTCTCAGCCGATTTATGGTGATCCCTCGTGGGGTTTTTAAGGCAAGAGATGAACAGAGGTGGTTTGCCATTGCTTGCCTCTGCATAGCCACCCTGGACTTCCTTGGTGATCTCCCATCCGAGGACTAACCAGGGCCGACCCTGTCGAGCTTCCGAGATCTGATGAGATCGTTGGGTTGCCAGGTCCCCTCGGCTTGCCAGCGGGGGGGATTTGGGCGATGTTCCGTAGGAGGGTGGGGACGTCACACAAATGTCCCAGATGCAATGATGTCACACAGATGTGATGTCATCATGTTGGGATGTTGTGCAGTGATGCTCTGCATTATGGGCAAAACTCTGTGGTGTTTTGGCCTAAAACCATAGAGTTTTGGCCCAAAAGCACAGCGCTGCGTGCAATGTCCCGATATGATGACATAATCACATCAGGGACATCACCTCATGATGTCCCTGTTCGAGGGCCTGGCTGGCGGCAGGCAGAAACCAAAAAAACTGGGGGAATCCCCACCCGGATTGGAAGGTCTGGCGACCCTATGAGATTGGGCTATCCTTGGCTATCCATATCAGGTTGAGAAAAGAAAGTCCTTCGACATAACAGTGTATAATTACCTTCGATAGCGTGTAGGTTCCCTTCCCACCAGAGTCCTACCAGAATAGTGGTGGCCAGTGTGGTGTAGCAGTTGGGGTGTCGGTAGGACCTGCGGGGCCCAAGGTTCGAATCCCCGCCACGAAACCTGGGTTGGTCACTTTGGCCCAACCACACTCTCTCAGCCTAACCTACCTCACAGAGTTAATGATTGTCTGGATAAAATCAAGGAAGGGAGAAGCATCAGATAAACTGCTTTGAGTCCTTGTAGGGTTCCCTAGAAAAGAACGTATTCATGGAAGGCCATCAGTCTTTCTAGTCTCAATTGGTAATACAGAAAATGAGGGGGGGGGAACCCCACAAATGAAATGAAGGAACTCAACACTGAAGCAGGCTGTGTATGCTTAGCTTTCTGTGGCTCAGTGGCAGAACATCTCCTTGGCATGCAGAAGGTCCCAGGTTCAATCCCCAGCATCTCCAGTTAAAAGGACCAGACCTTAGGTAGTATGAAAGACCTCAGCCTGAGACCCTGGAGAGCCGCTGCCAGTCTGACAATACTAATCTTGATGGGATAGTGGCCTGATTTACTGTTTGTTTGTTTTATTAGACTTGTATCCGGCTCCATTCCCTGCCATTCTCCTGTAAATCAGCTTCCTGGGTGTTCATGCAAAATTTGGAAATACATGAAACCCCACATTCTACTTCGGAAACTTTATGATTCAGAACTGCAAAATACAGATGCACAGAATTTCAGAAGGACCCCTGGCTAATATCACGTCTGAAAAAGAGTGACAACTCAGAATCCCTGAAACAGGAAACTCTTTAATGAGGTACTTTATGGCCAAAACAGACGTCGTCCACAATGCAAACCCAGCTTCACAATGGATGTTACAAATGTAGACACCACCAAGTTGAATGCTGGATCATGGAGTTGCTCCCGAGCCAAGCAGGGCGTCAGATGTTCATTCCTTCCAGCAATAGTTAGGCTGTTTAAATTATTAAAAGTGGTTTTATTTAAATAAAAAGTGTTTATGTATCCATGCAGTCATTTCCCACCTTATAAAAAAGGTGGAAATTAAAAAAAAAAACCTTTTCTGAAACCTCTTTAGAGATTTGGAGAATGGTTTGGTGGTATCACAGTCATTAGCCAATAGGTTCCAGCCAGCTTTCCCCTGGAATCAGAACCAGGTTTACGTCTTCCAGAACATCTCAGTACAGGTAAAAGGCATGCACTATCAAATCACCCCCATCACTCTCAAACTGTTGCATCTGTCTTCACACTTAATTTGGGAGGGCTTTCTCCCCTAGAGTCAAACTAGAGATTCTGGACCCCTGCCAGTGTTTTTAAATTGAGTGTCGGCTGTGAGCTGGGTGGGGACGGGTAGGGTTAACCCTTTCATTCCTGCACAGTTTCACAAATCGAAACCAGCCTGGTCCCCCGTTTGGGTATTAGCCCTCGAAAAGGCACAAGGTGAGTATCCATCTTTTCCCTCTCTATACAGTTATGAAAGAGGGAAGGGAGAATTCCTGGGACCCAGTTCTGCATCATATGGGCTTTGGTCTGATCCAGTAGGGATCTTCTTAGGTATCACTTCTTTACATTTTTCATTTAACATAAGCTGTCTAACCATCTCATCCTTTGCCGTCCCCGTCTTCTCTGACCTTCAGTCTTTCCCAGCATCAGGGTCTTCTCCAGGGAGTGCTCCCTTCTCATTGGGTGGCCAAAGTATTGGAGCTTCAGCTTCAGTATCTGGCCTTCCAGGGAACAGTCAGGGTTGATTTCTTTTAGGATTGACTGATTTGATCTTCTTGCAGTCCAAGGGACTCTCAAGAGTCTTCTCCAGCACCATAGTTCAAAAGCATCTATTCTTCGGCGCTCGGCCTTCCTTATGGTCCAACTCTCGCAGCCATACATGACTACTGGGAATACCATTGCTTTGAC
>NW_015162559.1:129737-132830 GCF_001447785.1 Gekko japonicus | reverse complement strand
AATTTGGAAATACATGAAACCCCACATTCTACTTCGGAAACTTTATGATTCAGAACTGCAAAATACAGATGCACAGAATTTCAGAAGGACCCCTGGCTAATATCACGTCTGAAAAAGAGTGACAACTCAGAATCCCTGAAACAGGAAACTCTTTAATGAGGTACTTTATGGCCAAAACAGACGTCGTCCACAATGCAAACCCAGCTTCACAATGGATGTTACAAATGTAGACACCACCAAGTTGAATGCTGGATCATGGAGTTGCTCCCGAGCCAAGCAGGGCGTCAGATGTTCATTCCTTCCAGCAATAGTTAGGCTGTTTAAATTATTAAAAGTGGTTTTATTTAAATAAAAAGTGTTTATGTATCCATGCAGTCATTTCCCACCTTATAAAAAAGGTGGAAATTAAAAAAAAAAACCTTTTCTGAAACCTCTTTAGAGATTTGGAGAATGGTTTGGTGGTATCACAGTCATTAGCCAATAGGTTCCAGCCAGCTTTCCCCTGGAATCAGAACCAGGTTTACGTCTTCCAGAACATCTCAGTACAGGTAAAAGGCATGCACTATCAAATCACCCCCATCACTCTCAAACTGTTGCATCTGTCTTCACACTTAATTTGGGAGGGCTTTCTCCCCTAGAGTCAAACTAGAGATTCTGGACCCCTGCCAGTGTTTTTAAATTGAGTGTCGGCTGTGAGCTGGGTGGGGACGGGTAGGGTTAACCCTTTCATTCCTGCACAGTTTCACAAATCGAAACCAGCCTGGTACCCCGTTTGGGTATTAGCCCTCGAAAAGGCACAAGGTGAGTATCCATCTTTTCCCTCTCTATACAGTTATGAAAGAGGGAAGGGAGAATTCCTGGGACCCAGTTCTGCATCATATGGGCTTTGGTCTGATCCAGTAGGGATCTTCTTAGGTATCACTTCTTTACATTTTTCATTTAACATAAGCTTTGTGTAGTAAAGTTCATCATGGTAACAAAAGAATGGTATTTCTTTGGTATTCGGTATGTATTTAATACTATACAGTAGTTGTATGGGAACGAGAGAGAGAATGTCTTTACATTTCTTGATCTATACTAAAAGAAAAGCCAGTGAAACTGTCTTAGGGATGTTAACATTTACGTGGTAAAATACTGTGTATAGACACATCTTGATATGCAGCAAGTCATTTCAAATGTTTCTGGTTCTGTTTTGCTTGTAATTGTTAAGTTCAGGGTTTTTTAAAAAAACAATCACAAGGTTTATAGCAATCCCACCAGTTTGGAGACCAGTGTCATGTAGTGATGGATGAGGACTCTGGGTGACCTGAGTTCGAATTCCCACTTCTTCCACGGAAGCATGTTGGGTAACCTCGGGGCTGTACTATTCAGCCTGGCCTCCCTCATAGGGTGGTTGTTGTGGTGGGAAAACGGAGGAGGGGAGACACCTCCGCTTTGAGTTCCAACTGTGGAGTGAAAAGCGTGATATAAATAAATGCAAATGGAGTGAAAAGCGTGATATAAATAAATGCAAATGGAGTGAAAAGCGTGATATAAATAAATGCAAATGGAGTGAAAAGCGTGATATAAATAAATGCAAATGGAGTGAAAAGCGTGATATAAATAAATGCAAATGGAGTGAAAAGCGTGATATAAATAAATGCAAATGGAGTGAAAAGCGTGATATAAATAAATGCAAATGGAGTGAAAAGCGTGATATAAATAAATGCAAATGGAGTGAAAAGCGTGATATAAATAAATGCAAATGGAGTGAAAAGCGTGATATAAATAAATGCAAATGGAGTGAAAAGCGTGATATAAATAAATGCAAATGGAGTGAAAAGCGTGATATAAATAAATGCAAATGGAGTGAAAAGCGTGATATAAATAAATGCAAATGGAGTGAAAAGCGTGATATAAATAAATGCAAATGGACCTGGCAGCCATGACAGGCTAATTGAATGTTCCTTTTCTGGCTTCAAATGGTTTTAAGGAACAGGGAATCTGATAGGGCCTGCTTTGGAAAACGCCTAAAAATTGCTCTCTTTGCATGCCGGTCCGTCCTTTTCCTGCCGTTGCGTGTCAAAGGGCAAAATTCCCTATCCTGTTGCTTTTTGCTTATGCAGGCTAAATATCAAAACCTGAAACGAAAGAAGTCCGAAGCTGCCGCAGCCCCGTTGCACGAGCCGTTCTAACTGTGCCGTTGTGCCATTCCGGTCTCTCTCTGTTTCCAGCAAAGGGCTAAGTGGTTAAAATCTAAATTAAGGAAACACCCTCTGACAGTTGTGGGTGTTTGTGGGGTGTACTGACTGAAGACGGGAGCCAGATGGAGAGATGAGTGGAGGCGAGACACCCACACGTTGACTCCACTTCTTAAAAAAAAAAAGGAAATCAAAAGCTCAGAGTCAAAGCAAGGGGTTTCCTGCCAGATGTGGCGAGTTATATAAAGGGGATGTAGCTCTCCATCTAGTTTGCTGATCCAGCAGTCCCACGACTTCCGCTCGAGTCGAGATTGAGCCTCTCACCCGCCTGCAAGGAACTGCAAAGTATAAACAGTCGCTAAGCTCTGTTGCACCTGGAGAAACTGTATGGAAAACGGGTGGAGGTAAACTGGTCTCTGCTCCCCTTCTAGCCGTGCAAGAAACGTGCCTGCTTTGGTCGGAGCGGACGGCTTCCTCAGCAGAATGAAAGAGGCCCCTCGCACAGTTCCTTTTCAGGCTTTCCCAATCAGGACTGCAAAGCCTGGCAAATTGTATGTGTGTGTGTGTAAAGTGCCGACTTTAGGGTTGCCAAGTCCAGCGTTGTGCCGCAGCGGGGAAGTGACGTGACGACGCCAGGCATGCTGGGGGCAGGGCCACGACCATCTGAGGGAAAACCATAAAGTTTTCCCTCGGATGACCGTGGCTCCGCCCCCAGCGTGCCTGGCGTGGTCGCGTCACTTCCGGGTGACGCGCACGTCGGGGTGGGGCTTCCCCGGGGCCCGATCCGCCAGCGGTGGGGAATGGGCCTCTGGGGCGGGGATTTCCCCGCCCCCCGTGGGACTTGGCAAGCCTAGCCGACTTACGGCGACCCCTCATCGGGTTTTAAAGGCCAGAGACTCCTGAGGTGCGTTGC
>NW_015162559.1:102498-129404 GCF_001447785.1 Gekko japonicus | reverse complement strand
TCCCCCCCCCCATAGCTAGCAATCCAAAACAGTCCAGTGGCACCTTTAAGACCAAGTTTTATTCAGGTACAAGCTCTCCCTCCTCAGCAAGGACAGATTTGCACGTCCCCCCCCCCAATAGCTAGCAATCCAAAACAGTCCAATGGAGCCTGAGCAGTGGGTGTTGCCTTCTGACACACTTCCTGTAATGTATTCATAAGCTGCCATTGAATGCATTATGTTTTGTGAAACATCTGATTGAAAAGCTATGTTAAGCTTCGTCCTGGGCTAGGATCCAAATCCATCCAATCGTATTGCTAGCCCAGGAAGCACCTAGCCAATCACTTTACAGCAAGCTCCCTGAGCGGGAACGTCCGTGATTGGTCCTTATCTGAACAACCGTATTGGTTGGTATTTGTACAGTGGGTGTGGCTACATTAGCCGGGAGAGTTTAAAAGCAGGACTACTGCAATGTAAAAGCTGAACTGTTCTGTTCTGGCTATCAGATGTTGATCCGTGTTGGAGTTGTGTTCGAGTTGAAGAATAAAGGGGTGTGCGGCATATGCAAATAAGTTATGCTGATGAGCTCCTGCACCTCTTTTTCTACGAAATGACCCCTGCCCAAGATAATTACAGGAGTGAATTCACGTGTAGTGTGGAATGTGAGTTCGGGGACAGGGTTGAACCAGGATTTAAGGTCTACTGCGGAAAGGACCATAAAGTCCACCCTCCAAAGCAGCCTTTCCCTCCAGCGGAGTGGATCTCTGTAGTCTGCGGATCAGTTGTACTTTTGCAATCTCTCCAGGCCCTACTTGGAAGTTACAGTACAAACAAACAGCAAATACCATGATCGATATATATAGTGTTGATCATGGCATTTAATAATACTAAACTCATTCTATGTACAAAACATCAAGTGTGAAAAACCAATAACACAGAATTATAAGAATAACCCTATAAATACTAAATCATGAATTCATATAATCATGAGCTCATATAAGTCCATTCCAACGATCAGTAATAAGGATGGGAAGTCCCAGGGGTCATTTCGTAGAAAAAGAGCTAGGAGAACTCATTAGCATAACTCATTAGCATATGCCACACCCCCTGACATCACCGGAAGTGTGTCATAAGGCCACACCCCCTGACATCACCGGAAGTGTGTCATAAGGCCACACCCCCTGACATCACCGGAAGTGTGTCATAAGGCCACACACCCCGCCCCCAACGGTCTCGGCCACCGCCGGCCTTGCAGCTCCACTGCTGAGCCCCATGAGGGGCCCGGCGATGGACCTGCAAGGCTGGCGGGAGTGCAAGGAAGCCCCGCGGAGGCCCTCCCTGGCCCCAGGCAGGCAGGGGTGGGGAGAGGCAGGGAGGAAGCAACTTACCCTCCCTCTTCTCCTGCCTCCTCCTGGCTGAATGAGGGCCGGAAGCAGGGGCCGGGGCTTCGTCATGTGCCCCGCCCCCCGTACCTCACCCGGGGGAACTGCGATCCCCCACGATCCCCCCCGAAATGACCTCTGGGAAGTCCTCTCAAGGAATATAACAAGTTAGAGAAGTATAAGCAGGGCTATTTTTGGTCAGGAATGCACAGGAACGGAGTTCCGGCTTGCTTCAGAGTTGGCCATGCCCACTACAGCCAAAACCTCTGCATTCCTGGCTACAGAGGGAAGGCCTGGAGAGTGCCACGCCTCCCGGCAACTCTGAGGTGGGCGAGCCAGGGGGCCCCTGGAAGTTTAAACTGCCTTTCCTACCCTCCAAGGGCTGGCTTGCCCGGACTCCCCACAGTTGCGGGGTGCCCAGACAAGCCAAAGGAAGGCATGGGGTGTGGGCTAATATGCTAATGAGCTGTGTTGTCAGGGGTGTGGCCTAATATGCTAATTATCTATGCTGTCAGAGTGTGGCCTCTTATGCTAATGAGTTCCTGCTGGGCTTTTTCTACAAAAAAAGCCCTGAGTATAAGAATTTTTTCAAGTAAGGTTCTCCTGAAGCCTAGAGACCCAATCCTGTCAGGCTTCCCTCTGTTGAAGCTATTGCGGAATAAGGATTCAAGATCCCAACGAACAATCTGTATATGTCATTTTGAAGACTCTCTCCTTCAAGAGCAGTTGTTATTTTGCAAGATCTCCAGGTCCTACCTGGAGGTTTTAAACAAAGAGACATCACAGGATGAGGTGGAACAATCAAACCACATACAACCGTGATATGATTAATACATTTCGTGTAAACAGTCTTATAAATATTTCATAATTAGTGTTAACATCCTTTTTAGAATTGCATTGAAAAGGTAAAGTGCCTGTGCCAAACTTTATTCATGTTTGATGATGGTGGAGCCAGAGGGAGTGCAGTGCACAAGTGAAATATGGACATGAATTGATTATGGAACAGGACTCAAAAATTTAAAACCTCGGGAAGTCTTTCCAGATGTTTGGCACAGGCACTTTACCTCTCCTATGCAATTATAAATAGGATGTTAACACTAATTATGAAATATTTATGAGACTTTTTATACTAAATGAGAGCTAGTTTGGTGTACTGGTTAGGAGAGTGGACTCTAATCTGGGAGAACTGGGTTTGATTCCCCACTCCCCCACGTGCAGCTGCTGGAGTGATCTTGGGTCAGTCACAAGTTCTCTCAGAGCTGTTCTCTCATGAGTAGTCCTCAAAAGAGCTCTCTCAGCCCTACCTACCTCACAGGTTGTCTGTTGTGGGGAGAGGAAGGGAAGGAGATTGTAAGCCGCTCTGAGACTCCTTTGGGTAGTGAAGGGCAGGGCATAAATCCAATCTCCTCCTCCTCCTTCTCTTCTTCTTCTTTTTCTACTACTTTTTCTTCTTGTACTTCTACTTCTTCTTCTACTTTTACTATTACTTCTTCTTCTTCTTCTTCTACTACTACTACTACTTCTTCTTCTTATCATTATCATCTCATAGTTGTTATGTAGCTTGATTGTTTCTCCTACCTGGAGGTTGGCAACCATACTTCCAAAGCTTCTGGTGGGTACAGGACTTTGAGGTTTGGTTTTCACTTGCTTTTTGCTCCTGTGCTTATAACGGCCTGATACCAGACGATCTAATCCAAATTTCCTAGGCTTTGAAATGGTCCAATGTTCCCTCTAAGCTGTGGAGTCCTGTGAGCAAAAATTCTCCTTTGTGAGCTCCTGGCATTAAAATTGTGAGCGAGCGGTTTGGCTCCTACATAAATTAGTTTGCTCTGGAGCCCTCCTTCCTGAGCGAAGACAAAAATCTGTGAGCCGGAGGCTAAAAAACTGTGAGCTAGCTCACACTAACCACAGCTTAGAGGGAACACTGGACTCCCTTCTGTTATTACCATTTCTTGCTTTAAGAAAATCAAGTAAAAATTGTAGTTTGGATTCAAACAGAATCAGTTATGTAAATGAAGCCATGTATGCCAATATACTTAATTTTCCAAAATAATAAAAAGTGTCAAGATAAGATGTGGGATACTCCCGACTAGCCACTGAATGTTGAGGGGGGAAACACAAAGACCCAGTAACCAGTGACTAACCAGAGGAAGCTAATACCACTAGTTGGGAGATTATCCATAGTTTAACCCAGGTCAGGTGCTTTTTGGGGGGGCGGGGTGTCTCTTTCGCCATCAAGTCACAGCGAATTTAGGGTGATCCCATGGAGTCTTCAAGGCAAGAGGGTTTCCAACCCCCCCGGTTTGCCAGGGGTCCCCCATTTTGGGGGGTTCTACCCACTGCCGGCCAGATGGCCGGCGGGGGAAGCCCCACCCCCAACACCCACAGCCACCCATCTCTCTACCTTTTAAGCGTGTGCAACCCGTGTTTCATCCCAAGCGCGAACTCCGCAAGCTTGCAGGGAAAAGCCAGCTTCGTTCTTAAAAGGGAAACGCAGCTCCTCTTAAAGGGGAAACGCCGGCTGCCGGCTACTTTAACTGCAGGGAACTGCCGTTTCTGGAGATCCGGTGCACGGGCGCGGGGGGGCGGCAGACGTCCCCAACGTGATGTCATCACGTTGGGGATGCCCCACCCCCTCCAGGAACGCCCCCAAAGTCCTGCTCTGGGAGTGGAAGATGGACTTGGCAACCCTACAAGAGACATTCAGAGGTGGTTTGCCACGGCCTGCCTCTGCCTAGTGACCCTGAACTTCCTCGGTGGTCAGTCACCCTTCCAAATCCTGACCAAGGCCGACCCTGCTAATCCCGCAAGATCTGATGAAATTGGGCTAGTCTGGGCTATCCAGGTCAGACGCTTAATGTACCTTCCCTTTCCATTCTCCTGTCATTCAGATAGAATCATAGAATCACACAGAATTGGGAGGGGCCACACGGGCCATCTCGTCCAACCAATGCAGGATCAGCCTAGAGCAGTGATGGCGAACCTTTTAGAGACCGAGTGCCCAAACTGCGACCCAAAACCCACTTTTTGATCGCAAAGTGCCAACACAGCAATTTAACCTGAATACGGAGGTTGTACTTTAGAAAAAAACAACTCATACATTAACTTAAGAGGATCCAAACAAAGTAAGGAAAGCAATCCCAAATGCTTTCATTTACTTAAAATCAGGGGTCGTTTTGTAGAAAAAGAGCTAGGGGAACTCATTAGCATAACTCATTGGCGGGGAGGAAACAACTTACCCTCCCTCTTCTCCTGCCTCCTTCTGGCTGAATGAGGGCCGGAAGCAGGGCGGCCGGAAGCAGGGGGTGGGGCTTCATTGTGTGCCCCGCCCCCTGCACCTCACCTGGGGGAACTGCGATCCCCTGCGATCCCCCCCGAATCGGCCTCTGCTTAAAATTATTTGGCAGAGAATTCGACACTTTAATGACGGTCTGGGCCTGGCTGGGGTGATGGCACGCGTGCCCACAGAGAGGGCTCTGAGTGCCACCTCTGGCACCCGTGCCATAGGTTCGCCACCACTGGCCTAGAGCATCCCTGACAAGTGGTATAGATCCACGGAGAGCACACAGGGCATCCTTCTAGCATAGTCTGAAATACAGCCCTTCCCATTCATCTTGCAATGATAAAGGATTGTGTATATTCTCCCCACAGAACGTGGCCTGTTTCCAAAAGCAATACCCAGCCTTTCCCCAGTAAATGTGGGGAGGCGGGGGCCCTGTGGAACTTTTGTCTGCTGTGTTGCTACTGGCTACAAGTCCTAGCCGTAATGTATTACATACACACAGGAAACGGCAGGAGTTCTTTGTGCTTCTTTATGGAGGTAGAAACGAATGGCCGGAGTGGTTTCCCTCCCCCCCTTGTGGACTTAAAATGATCATCTTTGCTTGCTAGCGTGGAGACTCAAAAGGAAGCTGCTATTAAACAGGGAATCGTGGCCTCCCTTGAAAACCTAGCAGTTGTTATAATTTATTAGAATTAGTTGCAGCTGACTTTACGGCGGCCCTGTAGGGTTTTCAAGGCAAGAGATGAGCAAGAGGGGGGTTTGCCGTGGCCTGCCTCTGCGTAGCAACTTTGGCCTTCTGTGGTGGTCTCTCATCCAAGTACAGATAAGATTGCCAAGTTGGTGCAGTCGCCGCAGCGGGGGACTCCCGGACGGCGACTGGAGCACGCGCATGCGCGAAGCACACACCGCACGCACATCACCCGGAAGTGACGTTAGGACGTCGGGCACACTGAGGGTGGGGCCACGACCATCGGAGGGAAAACCATAGAGTTTTCCCTCCGATGGCTGTCAGCATTCTCAGCGTCCTAACGTCCCTTCCTGGTGACGCGCACGTCTGGGCGGAGTTCCCCCCGGGGCCCGATCCGCTGGCGTCGGGAAACGGGCCTCTGGGGCGGGGGTTTCCTCGCCCCCGGGGGGGACTTGGCAGCCCTAAGTACAGACCATGGCTGACCCTGCTGGGTTCCAACACCTGACTAGGCTGGCCTATCCATCAAGCATCCCCTATCCATCAAGCGGGGCTCTCCCTAGGGATCCCAAGTCCCCCTGGGGGGCGGGGAAACCCCCGCCCCAGAGGCCCGTTCCCCAGCGCTGTCGGATCAGACCCCGGGGGGAACTCCACCCCGACGTGTGCATCACCCGGAAGTGACGTGGGCACGCTGGGGGCGGGGACACGGGCATACAAGGGAAAACTCCATGGTTTTCCCTTGTATGGCCATGGCCCCGCCCCCAGCATGCCAGGCGTTCTCCCGTCACTTCCAGGTGATGTGCGTACGGCGCGCGCTCACAAGACGCCGGCCAGGAGCCTTCCGCTCCCGGCGAAGATACACTTGGCAACCCTAGCTTCCCCGGTGACCGGATCCCGGCTGGTGGGTTGGGGGCCTCTAGAGCAGGCAACCCCCCGCCCACCCTGGGGGCGTGGCAGCCCTACCTATGGCATTATATACTGCTGAGGTCCTTCCCCTCCCCAAATCCTGCCCTCCCCAGGGTCCATCCCCAGATCTCCAGGGATATCCCAATCCATTTGGCAACCCTAGATGGGAAAGTGGGAAAGAGAAGAGACCTGGGGTGAGAGTTATGCTTAGCTAAAAGCTGCGACTCTGAGGAAGGCCGAAGTTCATGTATTGATTTGAGATTAGCGGCCAGAACTTTGGCTGCAGGCCTCTAGTTTAGTCTGAAGCTCAGTACGGCCACAACATCGAGGCACAGAAAGGGGTTTTGTAAGTGTGACTCTGCCTGTGTGTGGTCTAAGTCACTGCAAGGAACAGATAAAGGAGGAAAATGGCCCCTTTTTGATGAGCCTCAGAAATTGCAGTTGCTGTTACAGCGGAACGTCGTAGAGGTCCATGAACTGCCGCATGTATACGAATATCCTGGACTCCAAAACTTTCTCTTCTGAACCTTATCTGACCTTCTTGGGCCTCAGGCTGGGATGAAAAGCGAATGAGAACAAGCTCTTTTCACAAGCCTGACTCGGGCCATGCTGGCTTGTCATGATCTGGGCTATGCCACCAGGGGCCTACCCCAGGGAGCCTGGCTACCAGTAGGTGAGGCTGGGCCTACAACTCCCAGAAGCCCCTGAGAGGTTTTGGAGCCAAAATTGACCAATAGGAAAAGAGGAGGGCTTGGAATAAAAGATCTGGTGCAGCAGGAAAAGCTGTTCTTCTTCCCAGGGAACAGGGCCAGGAGAGGCTGCTGTGGGGAAGAGACCCTCATCCTGAGGGAAGGGTGAGTAGTCTAGTGCCACTTGGAATAGTGAGCTAGGGACAGTATATATTTAGACGCGTTAGGGCATTTGATTTCTTTTCACCCACTTACTGTTATTATTCTGCACCTTGTTGTTTGACCTCCTATACAATAAACTATTTTCCTTGTTTCACTCTGCCTGGTCCTCACACCTATTATTCGGCCAAAAGGGAGGTCTGAAGGTCTTGGGAGGGTGCTCTGGGCCTTCTCAAGGGAGCCTGGAACCAGAGTGGTGGCAGCGTTAGGTGACGCCCCACCTGAGCCGTGATATGGCCATTTTTACACACACACCCAAAGACAAAACCCCCAGTCTTTCTCATGGTATTTTGAACTGCTCCTATAATACTACCTACACCCTGGAGGAACACAACCGTCTTGAAAAACAGCAGCTTCGGCCTACTCCTATTGCTCTTCGATTGTGGGGCTGCCGAGTTCATATTACCCTCTGTTTATGGCCCTTATTTACAATCTTTGGTTTGAACAAATCACTTGCCCGCCTTGAGGTATGTGGAAATCTCCCTGGAATCATAAGGAAAGTTTGAAATCCTGAGAGGGAGCCATGTGGGCGGTATTAAAAACCGCTCTGGCCAGGTCTTCGCAACTTAGTCCAGCCGCCAAGTCCAAGCAGGGAGAAGAGAAAAGGTTTCCCCAGCAAGGAGATGCTACCTCCTCTGGATTTACTCCCAGAAGTGTAGAAAGTTCAAGTAGCTCTCCCCTCAGGAAGGAGGAAATCACCTTTATCTCTTTTGTTATTCTTTTTTCCTTACTGGAAATAAGGACTGAAAGCAAAGTAATAAAATTATTTTTTTTGGGGGGGGGGAACGAGGCACTAAAAAGCAAAGCAATACAAATCTTATTTTTCTTTATTGTGAGCCTGAGGCAAATTTGTTTTCCTTGAGGCTGTTCCATGGCTTGAGCCTGCCACATTTCTTTGTCATAATTACCATTAGAATGAGAATTATTGAAAACATTTCAACAAGCCTTTAAAAACTAAGCATTGCAGGAAGTTCCACGGGCTCCAACCCCTGCCCTGTGAGCCAGTATTTTTGAACAAATTTGTAAACTTGTCTAAAGTAAACCCCGGACTATGATTTTTTCCAGGGCTCTTTTTGTAGAAAAAGTCCAGCAGGAACTCATTAGCATAATAGACCACACCCAACAGCAGAAACTTATAAGCATATTAGGCCACACCCTGACAACACAGCTTATTAGCATATTAGGCCCATGTTACCAGAAGTGTAGTCATCCATCCACACCCACCTTTTGCTACTTATTCTGTTTACCCTGCTTGTTGTCAAAACCCAGGGCTTTTCTTGTAGCAGGAACTCCTTTGCATGTTAGGCCACACACCCCTAATGTAGCCAATCCTAATGAGTTTCTGCTTTTGTGTGTGGCCTATTATGCTAATGAGTTCCTGCTGGGCGTGGCCAACTTGGGAGCCAGCCGGAACTCCGTTCCTGTGCGTTCCTGCCCAAAAATAGCCCTGATTTTTTCACTTCCCAGCAGAAATACTACAGGAATGTGTCCTGGCAGGCAGGCAGGCAAAGGATGGCGACCTCATTTGCCTGAGCGCCAAGAAAATCCTTAACCCTTATCTGTGAAGATGTTGATGCGCCAGTGAACTGAAGCTGGCAGAGAGGAGGGTTGGACATCACCAGACACCCAGGAAGCCATCCGAGCCTCAGCGCCACTACCCACACCTTGGCGGTTCGCCTCTGGCCCAACTGGTAGCCAGGCAAGTCCAGGAGTAAGCGTGAAAGCTTCCCTCAGAGGAGCGGCCTGCGAAGTTAAAACAGCCCCGGAGGAAGCTGGGACAAGCTTCCCCTCCGGTGCCACCGGGGCCTGCCCCAAGGTGACTCTGCACCCCAGGGAACACTGGGCTGAGCCGCCCCATGGCCACCAGTGGCCCGCCCCCTTCCACAAGGATGCCTCCTACTGGGCAACTTCGCCATAAGTTGAAGGGTCCAGCCTCCCCAGTCCTTCCTTAATTGTATTCCCGTAGGCTTCTTGAACGTCTTAATGTATGAGCTTGTCTTGAGGACGTCTGTGCTGCCTCTCAGGCCGCACCCTGCAGACAGGTGCGGCGGCCAGACATCTCATGCTGCTGAGATTTTCTTTTGGTCTGGAATTTATTTTTCTTTCCTGCAGGAAGCTGTTTCTCAGCTGGTAAAAACGGGCTGCTGCTAAATCTGCCCTGGCGGCTCTCTTTGAAAAGTAGAGGTAGACATGGGAGACGCCTGGCGCTTGCAGACGCAAAACACGCGTGCCCGTAAGTTTTGCGAGCGCAGGACCGGCCGCGGAGAAGGAGGAGCGAGTTTGAACTCATCTGAATGACCTCTCGGAGAGCTCAGGGTCACTAAATATTCTGTCGGAAAGCCAAGCCCTATTATTTCCCCCTCATTTACAGTTGGTGGCACTCTTAGTCCTATAAGGACGAACTTTGGAGTTTGTGACTTACCAGCATTTGGAGAAGCAGTCTGTGGCTACCAAGCTTATGGTCCCTGTTGGCCTCACCCACCATAGTTTGTCAGGTTTTTTTGGGGGGGAGGGGGGATTGTGCTTCCTGGAGTAGAGCTGTCCTGCCCAGCAGGCAGATCAGCCGGAAATCGGTGGATTTCCCAAATCAAACTAGACTTTGAGGGGCCTGTCGTCTTTCTGTCTCACTATTTATCCTCACATTCTGCGGATAAACCCCATTCTGAACCTAAAAGCTGTCTCTCATTTGGTGGTGGTAAAATGAGTAGATGTGGACATCAGTGCCTCCCGCTGAGGAAATAAAACACTCCATTATTATTGCGTCTGAGCCGTTGTGCAGCATGTCATTTCCTGGTGTACCTTATGAATCCCCCGCCCCCAGGTGGGGGTGGGGGATCCCTCAATTTGTTGGGCTGTTTCCCGACACTGGCCATCTCGTCGGCAGGGGAAGCCCCACCCACAAATGCATGCCCCCCCACCAGCCAACTTCCAGGTATACTTCTGGGTAAACCGGAAATGCGTCTCCGACGTGATGACATTACTTCTGGGGATGCTGGGGGGGGACACTCTGCTCTTTGGGCAAAACTCTATGGTTTTGAGGTCAAAAAGCAGAGCGTCGCCCCCCAATGTCTCAAGAAGATGTTTGTGAATCTTCATAGTAGACCAGGTAACTATGAAACGTCTGAGTATTTGGGGAAAATTTGACACAGTCAACACAATGTTCATTTAGTATAACATAAACCAGGCTTGGAAGCAACCGCATTCCTGGTCCTGTACAGCGAGTAAAACAATTAATTCCATGTAATCAGACCTGGCTGTGACTTGCATTGCCCAGTCTAGCCCAATCTGGTCAGATCTCGGAAGCTAAGCAGGGTGGGCCCTGGTTAGTCCTTGGATGGGAGACCACCAAGGAAGTCCAGGGCAGCTACGCAGAGGCAGGCAGTGGCAAACGCCGCCTCCGTTCGTTTCTTGCCTTGAAGACCCTACAGGGCTGCCATAAGTGGTCTGCATCTTGATGGCACTTTCTACCATCAGGCAGGTACAGAAGCTGCCTGGTTCTCCGTTCTTTCGAATGGGGGATAAACTAATAGCAGGCGTGTGTGAACAAGTGGGTTTGCAATATTTCTACTTATTTACAAGTTGAGTTTAAGCTGGGCCGGCCCCAGGTATTTTTGCATGCTAGGCGAAGACACCTTCTGGCGCCCCCCTTTCAGGCGCCCTCGCAGCCCCTCCATCCCACCCCCAACCCCCCCCCCGGCAAAGTTCGCGCCACTCCCAGGGAAGCAGGACCCTACCACCCGCCCGTCGAGCCGGCTTCCTCCAGCTACGCGGAAATGCTGGCCACCCTCCTTGTGTTCATGGTTGCCGCCGGCCGGGAGGAGCCCCGAGCGAGAGAGCGGGAACCAACGAGGGCCAGGCAATGCCTGCCTGCCTGCCCGCCCACCTGCAGCACGCCCCCGCCACCAAAAAACCTGAAGTCGCAACACACCCACCCAGCGAGTGAGCATGCGCCCTGTCACCGCCGCTGCCTCCTCCCATCTCTCCCTGCCACGAGTCGAGGGGCGCCGGCTGCAGTGAAGGGACAGAACCAGCGCTGTGGGGCTCACAGTGCAAAGAGGGGCTCAGAACCCAGGCCCGGAAGGGGCTGCAGCTGCGAAGATGGGAAGCTGCCTGAACCCACCCCCAATCCCACTCACCGGAAGCGCGGCGCTGCCTCCCTCCACGGGCCTTTGCACAGGGCTGGCACCCAGAAAGCCATGCTGGGGGCGGGCAGGCGGTGGCAGGGGCCTTGCTGCACCCCTCGGAGATCTGCACCCTAGGCCATCGCACTAGTTGGCCTAGTGGAAGAGCCGGCCCTGGGTTTAAGTTGTGTAAGAAAATGTAAGTGCCTCCATAAACAGTTTATTCTTCCTTTGCTCTACCTGGCTTTCTTTCAGATTATTTGGACATTCTGGTTTTTTACCTTTTTTGATTTTATGTCCACAAAATGCAATGGCTGCTCAAATTACCTTGCCGGACTCCTCATCTCATACAGTACCAATGATTTTTTTAAAAAAGAAAGAAAGAAAGAATATACGAACAGAGCAAAGTGTTTTAAAGCTCCCATCAGGGGACGGGACTGGAATATAAAGAGATTTCCTATTCAGAAACATCCACGTTGACAAAGAGGCAAGCTAAGAGGTTGCTCTGGGAAACATCGATGTCCCTGCAAGCTACCGAGCGTCTTTTTACTGGAGTGTGAATGAATGTGTGGGATATTTCAAGGCCTTGCGAGATCACCTTTCCCCTTGGGATGTGGAAACAGAAGTAATGAGGGCAAAGAGCAAGCCGCCGTCTTCTAAACTGCGGTGGTATTCTTAGACATTTGACTGCCTATTTTGTATGTAGCATGACCAAAAAAAAAACCCCATACACCAACTCCAGAGGGTAGCTGTTATCGGTGTGCAGTAGGACAGCGAGATTTGAGGTCAGTAGCTCCTTGGAGACCGACAAAATTTTCAAGGTAGAAGCAGGGCTCTTTTTGTAGAAAAAGCCCAGCAGGAACTCATTAGCATAATAGGCCACACCCAGCAGCAAAACTCATTAGCATATTAGGCCACACCCCTGACAGAACAGCTCATTAGCACATTAGGCCACACCCCTATGTTACCAGAAGTGTGGTTATCCAGCCACACCCACCTTTTGCTTGTTATTCTGTTTACCTTGTCTGTTGTCAAAACCCAGGGCCTTTTTTTGTAGCAGGAACCCCTTTGCATGTTAGGCCACACACCCCTAATGTAGCCAGTCCTAATGAGTTTCTGCTGTTGGGTGTGGCCTATTATGCTAATGAGTTCCTGCTGGGCGTGGCCAACTTGGGAGCCAGCCGGAACTCCGTTCCTGTGCGTTCCTGCCCCAAAATAGCTCTGGGTAGAAGCTTTCGAGAATCAGAGCTCCCTTTGATGAAGAGAGCTCTGGTTCTTGAGCGCTTGTACCCCCAAAATCTCGTTGTTCTCTCAGGTGCGACTGGACTCGAATCCGGTCAAAACCGTTGTGCTTCCAGGAACCATCACAGCCCGGAGCCCCAGACAGAGATTGCTTCGTGGCCCTTCTTGTCCAACCCAAACATTGTATGAAAACAAATCTCAACTGGATTGGTTCTGTGGGCTTCTAAGGTGATTGAGGCCCCTTGACTTTTATCCCACTGTCCCGCCCCGCCACTCCCCAGTCTCAACAGCTCTGCAAATACGAAGGCTTCTCTACCTTCTAACAATTGCATAGGACTTCTCATGGGGGGAAGTTTGTCAAATGCTGGGCAGTGGCTTTACTTTGCTGGAGCCTTCCACGGTCTTGGATAGCCACTGGCCCCACGGTCTTGGATATCCACAGAGACTGCGTGCAGACATCATGATGTATTAATATTGAGCTAGGGTTACCAACCCTAGCTAGCAGTGCAGTGGAAAAATTTGTTGGAGATACACTTTTCGACATTATGTTCGCTTCCAGTGCAAAACCAGCAATGACATCATTATGTCATGACGATGCTAGTTTTGGGTGAATCCTTGTGTGATGATCTCACTTTTGGTTTTGTGCTGGAGGTGATGTTGTGCATTGTCACAATATTGAATCACCCCTCATTTCCCCCCCCTGCCACCTTGCCAGTTGGCAGTGGGGAGGGGGGGGCTCAGGTCTGGCAGCCCATATTAAGCCTGCAAGTGCACAAATCTAGTTTACTTCCCAGCTCATGTGCATGACTCCCCACCCCAAAAATGATGAAATTCTGAATTTAAACTCCCTGTGTAAGGTATGAATGCAGGCACACCAATTCACTAGAGTTAGCTGTGAGGTTGTAGTTCTTCGGTGGCTTTTGGTAGAGGTAGGGATGTGCATTCGGTTCCCCTTT
Source organism: Gekko japonicus (assembly GCF_001447785.1). NCBI lineage: Eukaryota > Metazoa > Chordata > Lepidosauria > Squamata > Gekkonidae > Gekko > Gekko japonicus. The sequence continues at coordinate 115,942 of NW_015162559.1, read as the reverse complement.
TGGGCTGCTGCAGGCTGATTCAGATTCTCTGATCTGAATTGGCTTGCTGCCGAATTGCTGCCGAATTTCGGCGGCAATTCGGCCCCATTATATCCTATGGGCCATTGAAGTCAAAGGCAAAAACATAGGGTATATCCAGGGGGCTGGAGGGGAGGGGGTTTGAGGGAAAGGCTCCAAACTCACAGGGTAGCTGCTGGAGCCTCTCCCCAAGACACCAACCAAGTTTGAAGAACATTGGACCAGGGGGTCCAATTCTATGGCCCCCCAAACAGGTTGCCCCTATCCCCTTCATTGTTCTCTTCACTCTTTTTGGGGTTACTTATACTTGCCCTCTGCTCTTCCCCAGTAGCATTTTGGACACCTTCCGACCTGGGGGGCTCATTTTCTGGCATCATATCTTGTAGCCTTTTGTTACTGTCCATGGTGTTTTCTTGGCAAAGATACTGGAGTGGGTTGCCATTTCCTTCTCCAGTGGATCACATTTTGTCTAAGTTCTCTGCTGTGGCCTGTCCATCCTGGGTGGCCCTCCACGGCATAGCCCACAGCCTCATCGAACCACGCAAACCACGCCACGTCAAGGCAGTGATACACGAGAGAGAAAATCACAGGAGGAGGCTAATAAACTAGGTGTGGAGATAAAGCAGATACAGAGTAAGTTAAAATCTACTATGGTTGCTGAGGATTTTGATACCCAGATAGCTAAGTTTCAGGCAGAAATTAAGGAATTTGAGCACAAAATCAAGGAACTTAAGATACAAAAATATAAAAGAGATTCCCTCAACTCTTTCCTGGCTTTGGCCTTTGGCCTGATGAAGGGTCGAAACTGAGATTTTCCTGGGACATCCGTTGCCGTGGTTAATACTGTGGGGTTAACCTCATGTAATATGGTTGAGCTTCATATGTTTAAAATTCAATTTGTACTGCATCTTTAAAGAATAGTCCAGTTCCAATTCCAATTCCAATAACCTTTATTGGCATAACATTAAAGAATAGTCAATATGAGTTTTTTTGTAGTTTCAAATAGAATTTTGTGTGTATGCCACCAAGGAAGCTGGCAACCCTTTGAGCTATTGTTAAACAGCTCAGGTCCTCAAAACCCTGCTGTAACAAAGATCCTTAGGACATCTCTGACTCTTCCTTTATTGCAGTAAACTGAAACAGAAGTCCAGTGGGACCGTAAAGACTAACAGCATCGATCCGAGTATGAGCTCTCGTAGCCTCTGAAGAAGCGACTCACAGGACTTCATGCTGGAATCAGTGTCGTCTGTCTTTACGGTGCCACTGGGCTTCCATGTACTCTTGGGCTGCAATCCTAAACAGACCCCTTTGAGCTCAGTCCAACTAAATTTTGAGTAAGCGCACTGAGCAATGGTGCAGCCTTAGCAAAACTTGCCGCTTCTCTCCAGCCAGCTTTTCTAAAAAGTTCGGGCCTGCTCTGAACAGAATTAAAACCAGATTTTGCCCTATCGTTTCGTTCTGGGAATGTCAGCTGATTCTCAGCATCCACTAAGAAAGCCTGTTTTTGTTTTGTTACCGAGCTGCGGAGAAGCCTGGAAGGCAGTTCTCGTATTCACTCCGGGACAGTCTGGCGTTCCAGGAAGCTCGGCAGCCTTTTCCCCTGTTTGCTCCAGAGAGCAACTGTCTTCAGCCCCATCAGACACCCCCCCTCCCCAGTCTCAGTGGCTCTCCATGTTTAGCTAGAATCAGCACAAACATTTTTAACTACCCCTTACAAAAGACTTCCTCTAGGCTCGGCCTTTGTTTCTTTATACAGTGCCTTTGATTGTGTAAAAAAATGTCTTGCACAAGCATGTCGGCCCACACTGGAATTCATCTCTCCTCTCTTGTGGCCTTCCTTTGTTTGCTGTTACGGGCCAGAGGTGCCCCTTCACTCCCTGGCATGGAATCCGGAATCCAAGCTGGGTTCCTCCAGGGCTTCTTGTTGGCAAGAGGGTTGGAGATGAACGAGGGAAGATGGAGGGTTAGGTCTCTCCCTTAGTGGAGTCTTGGATAATCTCAAAAAAAGGGCATGCCAGGGAGGGAATAAGGATAAAGTTTTATTTACAGCCGAAGCCAGCAGTTAACATTTGAAACACTACAAACTTAGTAGTAAAAAACACCTATGAATAAAGGTAAAAAGGCTTAACAGAACAGTAAACTGCATTATAAAATACATAATAAATTCCTTAGGAGGTAGACGGTTAACAATATAATGATTAACATTTAGCTTGCTGTGTTGTAGATTTTCTAATTCTTAAGACACTCCATCCAAATCTAGCCACTTGGTGTGTTACCTCCGAGTGCCTATCTGAGAGGAGGTTTTTCATAATACAGGCTCTTTGCCTACTGGTTAGAGGTAAGAACTTGGGGAATGAAAGAGATTTCTGGAGATTATTATAGGCCTCACTGTCGAACATAACATGTTCTAGATTTTCAATGCCTACATTACAGCAGGGGCATATGCGTTCCTCGAATGGGATTTTCTGATACTTTCCCTCTGTATTTGCTAAGGGAAGAGCATCCCAGCACATAAGTGTAAACGGTCTCCTATATTCGTGGTTTGACAGATGGTAAAAATAGGCCATAGGAGTTACTCTGTTGATGGGGTCAAGAAGTGTGTGCCATTTCTCTGTTCTGCCTATCAATATCCGTACTCTGTTTTATCATTTCTCTAGCTTTGTCATAGGCTGTCACAATGCGGGGCAGGGGTGAGGTAGTCAGGATACAGTCCGAGGTCAAGAGGCAGTCATGCAAGTTAGCCGGAAATCAAGTCCAATACACAAAACAAGAGCAGGGTGGTCAAGGTACAGTCCAAAGTCAAGAGCCAGGCAAGCAAACCAACCGGGAAACCAAGTTTAAAGCACAAACTGTTAGAGTCGTCAGGAAACCAGAGTCCAAAAGAGTCAAGAGCCAGAGAGTCAAAAGTTCGGGGTGCAGAGTTGAAGCGTGGTCGTTCAAGCCAGGGTCAAGGAGCCGAGGAAATCCAGACAGGAACCAGGAGTTGGGTTCACGAGTGAGGAGGTGCAGAGCTTTCGTCCGAAGAGACTAGTTGCTGGCACGATTTGTCGACGTGAGGGTGTGGGTTAAATAGCCCATATGCCTGCTGGCAATTAGCGTGCCCCAAGGGAGTCCCGGCTCCTGCTAATACTCGGGGCTGAATGAGCGCTTACCACACATGCGTGCCTCTCGCCGGCGGGCTGCCATAGCCCTGCGGCGCTGTTCCCTCAAGCGGGATACTGGTGGCGGCGAATCAGGAGGAGAACTGTCCGGGCGTGCATCTGCCTCAGCTGTTGCTGGGGTAGCCTCTGGAATCTCAGCCCTGTCAGGTGCGAGCGTATCTGGCATTGAGAGCTCATCCCCAGCAGCACTTAGATCCTCTGCTGGGGAAGCTTGTTCGCACTCGGCAGGAGCTGCTTACTTGCAGTCAACAGGAGCCATGACACAGGCCAGGGAACACAGGTATTGTTTTGTGAAGCCAAAATAAGGGAGTTTCTCCTCTACAGCCTTAAGCCAGGGGGGTATAAATGTGTCTGGTAATATTAAACGTTTCAGCCCGTTAGAAAGAAAAATTTGTTTCAGCCAATAATGAATCACCATGATCCATAACCTTGCCTCCACAGTAATCATCCCCGTTTCAATTCGAATAAGTGCATTTGGAATGCCATTGGATACCTGAAGAACAGATCTCAAAAATTTTGCTTGGACTGTGTCCAGTTTCTTGTAATTAGATGTAATATTGATGGGGGTTCCAAAGGTAAGTTGAGTGAGAGATTTGGCCTTAAATAGTCTAAGGGCGGCTACAAGACATTTCCCACCTTTGTGCCAGATAAGGGCTCCTCAGTGTGGCACCCAGGGCACAATGGAATCAGGCCTCTTACAGTGGGGCTTTAGGGGGCTCCGCCCCTTTCTTTGGGCTCCTGCCCAAAAATAGCCCTGGCGAGATGTCATTTGGAAAGCCCCACTGTCTTCTAAAACATTCTTTCCTTTGGAGCCTTTGCACTCATCTTCCCCCCCATTCAAGCATGAGTCATGTATAATAGAAAGGGGGGGCCAGTCTTCTTAGCCCCTCTAAAAATGACAACAGATGTTTTGGTGCCCAAAGTGGAACATCCAAATTGCTTTCTATACAGTGGTAGGCAATGCGCCCTCTAAGCTGTGGAGTCATGTGTGCAAAAAATTCTACTTTGTGAGCCACTGGCATTAAAGTTGGGAGCGAGGGGTTTGGCTACTGCATACGTTAGTCTGCTCTGGAGCCCTCCCTTCCTGAGCTAAGACAGAAATGTGTGAGCCGGGGGCTAAAAAACTGTGAGCTATCTCACACTCACTCAGCTTAGAGGGAACACTGGTGGTAGGATATATGGGTGGTGGTGGAAAACACCATCAAGTCATACTAACATATGGTGATCCTTCATGGGGTTTTCAAGGCAAGAGATGCTCAGAGGTGTTTTGCTGTTTCCTGCCTCTGTGCAGCAACCCTGGACTTGCTTGGTTGTCTCTCGTCCAAGTAGTAACCGGGGCCGACCCTGCTTAGCTTCTGAGATCTGCTAAGATTGTGCTAGCCTGGGCCGTCCAGGTCAGAGAAGTTAAGAGTAATAATTTATATAAAAGGAGCTCCCAACATTCTCTCATACTCTCTGTTGTTGTTCAGTCGCACAGTCAAGTCCGACTCTCCGCGACCCCATGGACCAGATCACGCCAGGCCTTCCTGTCTTCCGCTGTCCTCTGAAGTTGGCTCAATTTCATGTTCGTTGCATCCATGACACTGTCTAACCATCTCATCCTTTGCCGTCCCCAACTTCTTTGACCTGCAATCTCTCCCAGCATCAGGGTCTTCTTCTCCAGTGAGGGCTCCCTTCTCATTGGGTGGCCAAAGTATTTGAGCTTCAGTTTCATTATCTGGCCTTCCAGGGAACAGTCAGGGTTGATTTCTTTGAGGATTGACTGATTTGTTCTTCTTGCAGTCCAAGGGACTCTCAAGAGTCTTCTCCAGCACCATAGTTCAAAAGAATCTATTTTTCGGCGCTCGGCCTTCCTTATAGTCCAACTCTCGCAGCCATACATGACTACTGGGAATACCATTGCTTTGACCATGCAGACTTTTGTTGGCAGGGTGATGTCTCTACTTTTTATCATGTTGTTTAGGTTCACTAAACAGGCGAAAGGTCACTTTATTATGAATATGACCTCCCTTTCTCTGGCGGGAAATATGTGCATGACACCTTGTTGGTTCTGAGCTAACTAAGAATTAGCATACATAAGCAAACTGGCTAACTCTGTCATGGCTGAAGTAACTGGTCTTGCAGATTCCAACACATGGGAATGAGGATGTCCTGTGGTATGGCAAATGCTAGTAATGTGGTAAGAGAAAAAGAGGGAGGCTGCTTTAGGAAAGAGCGAGGGTCCAGGAGCACCTTCAAGACCAAGGACATTTGTGGCAGGGGAGGAGCTCTTTTGAGTTGCTGCATGACTCCCGAAAACTCCTACACCCTACCACAAATGTTGCTAGTCTTGAAGGTGCTCCTGGACTCTTGCTCTTTTCTCCTGCTACAGACACACGAACACGACTACCCATTTTGCTTTGGGAAAGCTAGGTTTGCGTCGGAGGGAGCATTGGCTCTCGAAAGCGTGTGTCCCGAAATAAGGTTGCCAACCTCCATGTGGCAGAGGCCAGTTCACTTGGAGAAAATGGCTGCTTTGGAAGGTGGACTCTGTGGCATTATAGCCCATCGAAGTCCCTTTCTTCCCCAAACCCCGCCCTCCTCAGCTCCACCCCCAAAACCTCCAGATATTTCCCAGCCCTCCTCAGGCAGCCCTGCCTGGTCTACGAGATGCTGCTGGACTTGGATCTAGCGTCCCTACTTCAGATTAACATGGCTACCCTCTGAACCTGTTTTAGGAAAGGATCCTTGCTTACAAGTGCCCTTGGTATGAGTTCAATCTTTTCGTAATCATAACGCATGTATTCATGCCAGCAGATGACTCGGTGCTTACCTCAGACGGCGATACCACCCCAGTGGGAGGTTGTATTGGCCAGTATATCAAAGAGGTCCTCGAGAACTATAAAACGTGCCGCAAGCGTCTCCTTTTGTAAGCCGAGCACCCTGATTTCACTACCAACAGCAAAGGACTGTTTTCTTAGAAATTCAATCAAAGTGCACTGAATAAAGCACAAATATTTTCATAATAAACAGAGAAACTCCTCTTGGTAACACTTGGAATGTAGCAAGGCTTTTTTTTTTTGTAATAATCAGAAGTTCCTTTCTTAATATTTATTTTGGACGCATTTAAGCAGCAGCAGCAGCCATCTTTTCTGAAGACTCCATGTGGCCTGACGGCGCCCCGTATTGGATGACTCAGAACGAGTGGTCTTTCTGCCAAAAATAATTAAATTCGACATGTTCACAAAATGTCTTAAGTCTCTCTCTCCCCCCCTCCCCATCCTGGGCATCATTTTAATTGACCTTGGAAAAAGTTTTCAAAGCTGAGTGATATTTGGTACAGGACCTGTCAAGTCCCAGCCAATTAATGGCAACCCCATCAAGGGGCTTTCAAGGCAAGGGAGAAGCGGAAGTGGTCTGCAGAGCCTTCCTTGGTGGTCTCCCATACAAGTACTTATGCTTCATAGCTTCTGAGATCTTATTGGATCAGGCCGTACCATGCCTCGTTCTCTCCCAACAACTGGTTAAGGGTCCCATTAAATCCAGGAAATAAGAATTATCTTTTTTCGGTGTAGGGCAGCAATCTCCAACCTTGATGGGCCTGTGGACACTTTTGGAATTTTGATAGGAGGCAGCGGGTGCCAATCCTAAAGGAAATCAACCCTGACTGTTCCCTGGAAGGCCAGATAATGAAACTGAAGCTCAAATACTTTGGCCACCCAATGAGAAGGGAGCACTCACTGGAGAAGAAGACCCTGATGCTGGGAAAGATTGAAGGTCAAAGAAGATGGGGACGACAAAGGATGAGATGGTTAGACAGTGTTATTGATGCAACGAACATGAAATTGAGGACGGCTAAAGATGATGCTTTCGATTTCGATTTATTAATCGCTTTCCCCACAGGTGGGCTCAAAGTGATTTACAGTTACTCTTTAGACAGGGGACTAACAATGTTTCATAGGGGATAGGGAAGACAACATATAATTCATTTTAATTGCACATGCTGTAACTGCACAGTGGAAACGTGGAAAGACAGGAAGGCCTGGCGTGATCTGGTCCATGGGGTCGCGGAGAGTCGGACTCGACTGTGCGACTGAACAACAACAACAAAAGCGGGTGCCACCAAAAATGGCTGCCTTGGGGGCTGGGCCAATCACCAAATGGTAGCAGTAGGCATACCATTTGCCTGCCCACAGTGGGCAAATTCCCACTCCTGCCCGTCATTGCCCATGCTCCATGAAGTGAGCAGTGGGAGAAAAAATGGGGAGCATCATAACTCCCATAATGATATATACAATCCAGAGAGATCCACGGGTACAAGGTATGCTTTTTTTAAAATGCAAAAAACCTGAAATTATAACTATGGAAAGTTCAGTACTTCAATATTTCCTTATTATAGTGCATATGCCTCTACAACTGTACGTTCCTTAATCACAATAAACAATTCAGTATCATTATCAACAGTCCATTCTAATGATGAATGAAAGTGCCTGTAAGTGTTCTTTCCAAGATTAAAGTGCTGGTGCTGTAGTAAGCAGTCCTATCGAATCATAGAATGTTAGAGTTGGAAGGGACCTTGCAGTTCATCTAGTCCAACCCCCTGCACTCTGCAGGAGCATAGCTGAAACATAGCCCTACATATCTACAACATACCCGAAAGATGGTTGTCCAGCCTCCGCTTGGAAACGTCCAGCAAAGGAGCATCCACCACCTCCCGAGGCAGAATGTTCCACTGTTCAACCACTCTTACAGTTAGGAAGTTTCTCCTGATATTTAGTCGGTAACGACTCCCTTCCACCCATTAGATCTAGTCTTGCAATCTGGAGCAAGAGAGAATAGATCTGCTCCATCTTCTACATGACAGCCCTTCCAATACTTGAAGACTGCAATCATGTCCCCTCTAAGCCTTCTCTTTCCCAGGCTAAACAGACCCAACTCTTTCAGCCTTTCCTCATAAGACTTGGATTCCAACCCTCTCACCATCCTGGTTGCCCTCTTCTGGACATGCTCGAGCTTGTCGACATCCTTCCTAAAATGTGGTGCCCCAAACTGGACACAGGACTCCAGGTGAGGCCTGACCATAGCAGAATAGAGCGGAACTACCACCTCCCAATGATCTGGACACAATGCTTCTGTTAATGCTTCCTAAGATTGCATTAGCTTTCTTCGCAGCCACATCACACTGCAGGCTCATGTTTAGCTTGTCCTATGTCCTTTGTTCTTCCAAATCCAGTAATGGTGGACAATTTATGGATGTTCTAATGGAGCCTCTGATGGACTTGTCAACCTTTAATTCCGTTTCTTCTCAGTTTTCTCAGAGAGGCAACATAACAAAATCCATATATCCCAATGTTATTCAAAGACAGACAAAAACAAGCACCATTTTCGCAGAAGGAAAGACATAATCGAACAGGCAGAAGGAAAACATCAGTGGGCACCGTGTTAGAGATCACTGGTGCAGGCCAGATGTCCCCATTGTTCAGTATGTTCGATTGCTCAGGTCCTTGGAGACCTAACAAAGATCCTTAAGAAATCTCTGACTCTTCCCTATATTGCCTGGTGAGTCCTACTTTCTCTTCCAGTTTTTCCAACCTTTTCCAGTCCATGAAAGGACCTGTCTCCCATATCCTCATGATCTCTAAATATCTTTAGAAGCCTTTGTCAACCTTTCTCAAATGCTGTGTCTACCAAACTTACTACTTTTTACAGGTTTGTCACAAGCCTCAAAGAATTACTAAAAGGATGGCGAGGCAAGAATTTCTTTCTCAGAAGCCATGCTGATTCTTCTTCGGCAAAGCTTGTTCTTCAGCACATGTGCTAACTGTAGTCTTCATAATGCCTCCTACCCAAATCAGCTGAAAGTAGAAATCAGACTGGTGGGTCCCGAATACCCATGCTTTTAAAAATCGGTGTTACATCGCTGCCCTCCAAACAGGGGACAAGAAGTCTCATTTTAATGAGGCATTGCATGGCTTACAGTGCAATCCTAGGCAGAGTCACTTGGAATCCTGCACAAGTTTACTCAACGAGGCTTACACCCAGGAAAGTGTTCTTAGGATTGCATGGATAGTTCAGCTTGGGGGGGTTTGCATTTGAGTTTTTGAAGGGTTGTTGGGCAACTGTTGTCTGGCCTCTTGCAACTTGGTTACTTTTTAATTTGTCCGTTAGCTCCGAGTCTTGGATTGCATCACAGAGAGACAAAGCAAAGATAACCTGTGTTAGTGGACTTTTGATTTAACAGACCCCTGACCAGACCAGCTCCCTGAAGTTGTCCGTTTTCCAGCAAATCAGTGACGGAGCCAGCGGCTGCTGCAGTTGAGGGCTGGGGTTGGGGAAGGCTGACTGTGAAACTTGGAACGGATGGGTCCAGTTATCTCTTGCGGTGTCATGGCTAGTTTGAAGTGCTGGGCCATGCGCCTCCCTTCTTTCATAAGCCTGTTTGCCAGTCTTCCTTGCCATATGAAAATGAAACCTCTCGAAATGATAGAGGTTTGTACAATTATGCATGGGGTGGGGAGAGTTGACAGAGAGGACTTTTTCTCCCTCCTTCCAAAAGGCTAGAACTTGAGGGCATCCAACGAAGCCGATGGGCAGTAGGTTTAGGACGGGCAAAAGGAAACACTACTTTACACAGAGACTGAAATGTGGGATTCGCTGCCAGAGGATGTAGTGATGGCCACAGCAATAAACAGCTTGAAAAGGGGATTAGATAGATGCATGGAGGATAAGTCTATCAGTGGCTACTAGCCATGGTGACTGAGGAGAACCTCCACAGTCAGAGGCACTAATCCTCTGAATCCCAGAACCAGGAGGCAAGATCAGGGAAGGCCTTGGCCTCTCGGCCCTGTTGTTGGCCTTCCAGGGCAACTGGTTGGCTACTGTGTGAGGGAGGGGCGGGACTTGATGGACTATTGGTCTGATCCAGCAGGGCTCTTCTTATGTTCTTAATATATATGCCTTGTGGTCCCTGATCGGACAAAAGGGCGGCATGTTTTGAATAATAATATATGCTACTTCACACTGCAGTTTGGGGCTTGCATGACTCAAACCGCTTCTTTGACCGCATGTGCAAAAATGCCAGGGAGAAGAATTTCAGGCAAGCCTTCCCGCTGGAATGCTGGCTTATTGTGTATAGGCATGGCTCATTTTTATTGGCAGGGAGAATTTTGTTTTGTGCATTCCCCCCTACTATGTATGGGTGTGAAAGTTGGACAATGAAGAAAACTGACAGAAAGAAAGTCGATTCATTTGAAATGTGCTGTCGGAGGAGAGTTTTATGGATACCGTGGACCTAAAGTCGCCAGCCTCCCCCACCCCTGTTGGAGGTGGGAGATCCCCTGGTGCCAGACTCCGCCCCCACCGCCGATCTGCTGGTTGGTGGGGGGACTTACCAGGAATAGGAGGGAGGCCCAGGCTATGTCACTGGTGATGTGGTGACATCACTTCCGGCATAAGGGGGGACTACATATATAGGATACCGCAAAAGAACTCACTACTAACTAAAAACCCAAGAGAGGAGATCCTCACCAGCTTAGTTACATCAAATCTTCATTTCATTTAGATTATTATAAACTGAGTCAAACATTCATATTACTTTCTTTTTCTTTAACTCTTAAATTTAGCTGTCTAGGAGCAGTACCCCCAATCATTCCATTTCAGAGTTCTCAAAGGCACAATTCAGAGTCCTTCAGCCTTCACTTCTCCTTTCCTCGTCTCTTCCGCAGCTTATAAGGACTTTTTGGGGCTGCTGCCCCTTGCTCTGTCAGAGAGTCCTCTCCGGAAGAACCCGAGTCCAGCTCGCCACTAGACTTGCTGTCCTCTTCTTTTTCCTCCGTCCTCTGGTCTTCCCAGCTGAACCTTTAGGAATTCTTGAGCTTTCAGAACAGAGTCGATCTTTTCTTTTTTATCCTTAATCTTGAAAGTGACGCCTTCTGGAAATAGCCATTTATATCCAATTGAGTTTGTCTGAAGAAAAAGCAGTTTTGTAAGCAGTCATGCCCGGGCATCAGACTTTGGCAGGGGTGGGTTGCCCATTGTGAATATTGGGACTTCTCCCGGTGGGCTGATTACCTGTCCTGACCCCTGCCTGGCTCTCCCAGTGGCAAGAGGGACGGCATGTAGTCTGGGGACTGAGGCCCCAGCCCAGCCGAACCCCACATAATGTGGGGAAGGCTGGGTCTGGCCAAACCCCACATTGCCCAGCTGAGCCCCTCATGGCATGGGGAAGGTGGCACCTGGTCCTGTGTTTCCCCTGCAGCTTGGGGACTTGGAAGCCCTCCCACTGTTGACTCCCCCAAGCACCAAGAAGACAGAGCATCACTTGCCCCAGAGTCCCTATCTATACCTTGTGGCTAATAGCCACTGATGGACCTCTGCTCCATACGCTTATCTAATTCACTTTTGAAGCCTCTAATTCCCTTTTGAAGCCAGTCAGACTTTGGCAGGGGTGGGTTGCCCATTGTGAATATTGGGACTTCTCCTGGTGGGCTGATTACCTGTCTTGTCCCCTGCCTGGCCCTCCCAGTGGCAAGAGGGATGGCATGTAGTCTGGGGACTGAGGCCCAGCCCAACCGAACCCCACATAATGTGGGGAAGGCTGGGTCTGGCCAAACCCCACATTGCCCAGCTGAGCCCCTCATCGCATGGGGAAGGTGGCACCTGGCCCTGTGTTTCCCCTGAAGCTTGGGGCCTGTTTGGAAGAGGGACTGCCTCTGTCGTCCTCCCTCCTTTGCGGGGGGCGGGGAATACAGCCCTTTCCCAAGGCCATTTCCCCTCTCACTCCCCCCCCACACAATCATTACGAAAGAGGGCTGTCCACATAGGTGGAATCCCACGTTCAAAGCGCAAGAGCCAGGAAAGTACTCGATTTTCCTGGGGTCAGGAAAACCCGTGAGCATTGTGAGAATGAGCCGGCTTCAGCGCGGGAGGCGGATTGGCGCATGTGAACAGAACATTTAAATGCGGGAGGAAACAGCGGCGAATCCCGATCAAAGGGACAGTGCGACCGCACCCTAACAGCATTTTTGACAGGGTAGGAGCTTTCCTGAGTCACTGCTCACTTCTCCTGGTACCAAAGGTATGTGAAGAGGTGAGCAGTGACTCACGAGAGCTCATAAAAGGTAAAGGTAAAGGTTCCCTTGCTCGAAAACCAGTCGAATCCGACTCTAGGGTTGCGGTGCTCATCTCCGTTTCAAAGCCGTTTCAAAGCCGAAGACCCAGCGCTGTCCGAAGACGTTTCCGTGGTCATGTGGCCAGCGTGACTAAACACCAAGGCGCACGGAACGCTGTTACCTTCCCACCGAAGTGGTACCTATTTATCTACTTGCAATTTCTTGCTTTCGAACTGCTAAGTTGGCCGGAGCTGGAACTAGAGACGGGAGCTCACTCTGTCATGCGGCAACTCGGGTCTCGAACTGCTGAACTACCACCCTTCCACAGCCTGCCACAAAATTAGTTTTCAAGGTGCTACTGGGCACTTGCCCTCTTTTAACGCAGTATATTATCTGCTAGCTTTGTAAACCTCCATTCAGTATGGCCTGTCAAGGTTTTGACTGGTTTGTTGCCTTACACTGGCCTACACTGTCTGGACTACACTGTCTGTTTTGGTTGGAGCCAGTTTGGTATAGTGGTTACGTGCGCGGACTCTGATCTGGGAGAACCGAGTTTGATTCCCCCACTCCTCCACTTGCACCTGCTGGATGACCTTGCGCAAGCCATAGTTCTGGCACAGCTGTTCTTGAAAAAGAGCAGTTTCTGTCAGAGCTCTCTCAGCCCCACCTACCTCATAGGGTGTCTGTTGTGGGGAGGGGAAGGGAAAAGGAGTTTGTAAGCCACTCTGAGACTCCTTTGGGTAGTGAAGGGCGGGGTGTAAATCCAATCTCTTCTTCTTTTTCTTAAACAAATCTCTTTTTTTCCGTTTTTCCTTGTGTTATTTTCCAGTTCTTCAATCCTAGTCCCACTGCACTGATTGCTCATGAGAGATCTTTGTGGTTTGATAGATTATATCAAATGATATTTTGTAATCTGCCTTGAGTCTCAGACTCAGTGCAATAGGTGAGATATAAATGAAGTTAATAAGAAGAGTAATATATCACAAGGGGCTGCGGTGGCTCAAGTGGTTAAGACGCTGAACTGCAGGCTGTGGACGGTCGGTAGTTCAGCAGTTCGAGACCCGAGTGTGCTGCACGACGGAGTGAGCTCCCGTCTCTAGTTCCAGCTCCTGCCAACCTAGCAGTTCGAAAGCAAGAAATTGCAAGTAGATAAATAGGTACCCCTTCGGTGGGAAG
>NW_015162559.1:100582-102480 GCF_001447785.1 Gekko japonicus | reverse complement strand
GGTGTTTAGTCATGCCGGCCACATGACCACGGAAACATCTTCGGACAGCGCTGGCTCTTCGGTTTTGAAACAGAGATGAGCACCGCAACCCTAGAGTCGGATTTGACTGGCTTTCGAGCAAGGGAACCTTTACCTTTACCTAATATATCACAATATACCCAAGCAGTGCATGTGTGAACACAGCCTCGATCTGAGTTATAACATCTTTGCACCAGATCAGGGCAGGGGTGTAGCTGCGTTTCTTCTGGGGTGGTTTTTGTGATTTTTGCTTTTCCAGCTGAACACTGAACCTCAGGGATTCAGAAGAGCAATGAATGAATGAGTGAACAAACGAACGAACGGTCTTATACATCTGGAGCAGGGGTACATGAGTGACTGTTAGCCACAACGTAGAGATGGAACCCTCTGTCTGGGGCAGTGATGCTCTGAATTCTTGGTGCTTGGGGGGCCCACAGTGGGAGGGCTTCTGGAGTTTTGGCCCCGTTGGTGGACCTCTTGATGGCAACTGTTTTTGGCCACTGTGTGACACAGAGTGTTGGACTGGATGGGCCATTGGCCTGATCCAACATGGCTTCTCTTATATGTTCCCTCTAAGCTGTGGGGTCTTGTGAGCAAAAATTCTACTTTGTAAGCTACTGGCATTAAAGTTGTGAGCGGTCGATTTGGCTGCCACATAAATTAGTTTGCTCTGGAGCCCTCCTTCTTGAGCTAAAACAAAAATGTGTGAGCCAGAGGCTAAAAAACTGTGAGCTAGCTCACACTAACTCAGCTTAGAGAGAACACTGGTTCTTACCCTCTTTCCGTATACGTTGGACACCCTTCCAGGACCTCCTGTCGTTTCAGGGCTTGCCTTCTACAACGATCTTGCAACCATGAGGACTTAGAAGCTAACGTTTTTATTTAGTGAGCGAAAATAGATATCAGCCCCTGAGATTTCCGCTATAGTCACATCCACAAAGCAATTTGGTATTAAAATTTTATTACTAGGAAATCTAACATAATCGCTGCTTCGTTTCACCCTCCTGTGCCTTATGGGACCCACCGCAATCTTTCAACACCAAGAACTCCTTGGATTTTTTTACAGCCTTAGGCCTTTGCACATGTTCTGGTTGTGATCACAAACATGTGCCTGGTTGTTGAGTTTGTAACACCCACACAGACTTAATTGCATTTTCTGACTCACGGGGGGGGAAGGCATTTGCCAAAGGTCCCCCCCCTCGTGGTGGGTTACTGTGCCTTTAACAGTGGACTGAACCCCTACCATTCAACAGATGATTTTCCATGCCAGGAAGAGCTTTCACTGCTAAAGCTTGGGCTGTTATTGCAGCTGTTGGAGGCATAGTAAGAGGGATGCCGGAAACCTTTGGCAAATCCCTCCCCCCTTCTGCGTCTCACTCCCAGTTCAATCAGACTGAAACGTGGGTTGTTGCTTTTTCAATTCAGTCTCGAAATGTCGAGTTCTTGGGTCGTAGGCAGGGGCGGATTAAGGCTCCCTGGTGCCCTCAGCACTGACCAATCTTGGTGCCCCCCTCCTTTCCACACCCACCCAGTCCATTTTAGTTGTTGACCTGTCTGACCAGATATACCATGCAGGTTACAGCAATAGAAAAATTTATTCATTTTGTTCTTGTTCAGTCGCACAGTCGAGTCCGACTCCTCGCGACCCCATGGACCAGATCCCGCCAGGCCCTCCTGTCTTCCGCCGTCCTCTGAAGTTGGCTCAATTTCATGTTCGTTGCATCTATGACACTGTCTAACCATCTCATCCTTTGCCATCCCCGTCTTCTTTGACCTTCAATCTTTCCCAGCATCAGGGTCTTCTCCAGTGAGTGCTCCCTTCTCATTTGGTGGCCAAAATATTTGAGCTTCAGTTTCATTATCTGGCCTTCCAGGGAACA
>NW_015162559.1:95342-100517 GCF_001447785.1 Gekko japonicus | reverse complement strand
TCTGTTTGCCCCCAGAGGTGTTGAGTTTCCAATTTCCCGGGGGGGGGGGGCTGGGGCTGGGTCAGAGGCATTGCTTTTCTAGGAGCAAGGGTGGCTCCCGGGGGAGGCTGAGCACCTTCCTGAAAATTTCAGCGGGGGCTGAAGCCCCGCCGCCCCCACGAAGATTACGCCTATGCGGGACGTCACCCTGCATAGGAGGCATGAGTTGCGGACTCACAAATCTTGACGTGGGGAGACCGATTCACAGTGGGATTGAAATGGGCATGTGTGGTCCAGAGGGAAGGGGATGGGGGTGGGTATCTGAAGTCAGCTTCCGGTACAGATTCTCGGGGAAGAAACAATTTGGGAATGTTCCTCCCGTCAGGACACTGAACTGACCAAGAAGGGTCAGGATTCTATGCAAGACTGTGACATGCCGATAAAAGGCTGTTGAGTTCCGCACCACGTGAAAATATAAAATAGAATCTATAGCTACTTAGCTGCCCTGCCTGGGTGTCTTTGCGCAACGTTTGAGGCCTGTGGCGTTGCCGTTTTTATGGAAGGGTCATGTTACTCTGCAGCACCCGTTAACCCTCTCCCCCCGCCCTCAAAGAAGCAGCTGGCTTTCTAAGCATTCTCCGTGCTTCTGAAAGATAGGCAGACGGACAAAGCCGTCAGAGTGGTGTCTCGACACGCCCTTCCCCAGTTTGGAAAAAAGGGGACAGAATTATCTAACCCCTTTTTGTTCTGAGGCTGGATTCCTCACCCAGGGGACTCTCACCTGCTCCTGCAGCTCATATATCCTGAAATCGGACCCCCGGCTGCAGCTGCATAAATCATTTTTTTAAAAGTCCGTCCCCTGTGCTGGGGTGTCGCTCGGCTGCCTATGAGGAGGTCACCGCCTGTCCTGCCTGTCCTGCCTGCTGCCCTCCCTCGATCCTTTCCCCAAAGTAAACAACTCACATTTGCCAACTTCTTAGCTTTATAAGAACCAGCCGTGCAGAGTTATGTGCCTCTCCTGGGAGCCTGCATGCATAAGCAGAGCCTTTATGCTCTCTTTCCTTCCAAAATTGCGCTACTAACCTACACAGTTATCCCGTGGAACCAAATTAACCCAGTGTTCAGTAGGCTCTGGAGTAAGCATCCCACCCCATTTTGTCCACAGCTGCAATATTAGTTGAAAGGAGAGCGTTTTTGTGGCAAGATTCATCTAAAACAAAAACTCTTTACATAATATTTAAGGGAGGGGCCATGGCTTGGTGGTAGAGCATCTGCTTGGCATGCAGAAGGTCCCAGGTTCAATCCCCAGCACCTCCAGTTAAAAGAACCAGGCAGTAGATGATGAGAAAGACCTCCACCTGAGACCCTGGAAAGCTGTAAAGAGGGGCTGTGGCTCAGTGGTAGAGCATCTGCTTGGCATGCAGAAGGTCCCAGGTTCAATCCCCAGCACCTCCAGTTAAAAGGACCAGGGAGCAGATGATGTGAAAGACCTCAACATGAGATGTTAGAGAGCCACTGCCAAACTGAGCAGGCAAAACTGACCTTGATGGACCTTGATGGACAGTTTCATGTCTCTGGCAATGGTTTAAGCTGGAGACAGTACTATTTTTTAAATGATAAGAACATAGGAGGTGTCCTGCTGGATCAGACCACTAGCCCATCTGAAATGACCATCAAGTGAAGCAGTATTTCCTTTTTTCAGTTCTGAATCTATTTCCCAACAACTTTATTGGGTGACTTCTGGCATTATGCGATAGGGAGAAAGAGTGATCACTTTCTCTACCCCGTGCACGATTTTATCAAACTCTTATCAGGCAGGTTTCTGAAGCAATGTGGAAAACTGTCAACAAAGATGGTAGTGGGATAAATGTGTCTGCCCCAAGCATACCATTTCCCACTCTTAGCACCCACACACACACACAAAATGCCTTTATAGCTTCAGAATGGTGTGCACCAATGTTTCCTCTAAGCTGTGGAGTCTAGTGAGCAAAAATTCTGCTTTGTGAGCTACTGGTGTTAAAATTGTGAGCGAGCAATTTTGATGCTGCATAAATTAGGTTGCTCTGGAGTCATCCTTCCTGAGCTGAGACAAAAATGTATGAGCCGGAGGCTAAAAAATTGTGAGCTAGCTCACACTAACTCAGCTTAGAGGGAACACTGGTGTGCACGTATGTCTTCTGGTTGTGTGTGTCTCTCAAGGCTGACATTTCCCAGGTAAAGGAAACTGCACACATTCACACTGTGCAGAAATCATTCCACCATATAAGGAAATTTTATTTCTTTGATGGAATGCTCAAATTACTGGGAGGGGGGGATGTCAGGGGGGCAGGCGTCCTTTTTATTCAGCGCCCCTGTTTAGTTTCATCCAAAGTTACTGGGGAACTGAAGCCAGGGAGAAGGGCCCATTTCCTTTACAGCCTCCTCCCCTGTTTTGATTCAAGTAAGCGAAAGCCACAGCAAAATGAGTGAATCCAAGCTCTGATTGCTGCAACGGAGCGCTTATGAACTGCAGCATGGCTCCAGGCATGGTCACACGGATTCTTCCCAAGTTTTACCCACCTACGTACAAAACCCTGGGCCCACGCAGGCTCCAAGCAGCAGGATTCAGAATTGGACCTCGTCCCCCCACACACACACAATAGAAGGTTTTTCAACAGGTTTCGTTCCAGCTCCGTCATTATAATGTATTTAACAGCCGCGGCCTCCCACCTAGAACAGTATCCAAGCAGAGGCTGTTTTAAATATCTCCACGGCAGCATTCTCCCCCACTCCCATGGCAAGCTATTGGGGTTGCCAACTTCCAGGTCAGTTACAAATTATGAGAAATCACGGGAGAAGTTGAACGACTGTTAAATAGTTTCATGGATGAGCAGACCCTAAGTCACGTGATCAGCTCTACTTTATTCAGCAATTTCTGCAAGAACAAGACTGAAACCCCAGGGCAGCAGCCCTGTTAAATAGCATGCAAAACACCACACCCAAAGACACCCCAACTCACAACGATAGGCTAATTTCATAACATTACTTCTTGATTTGTTACTTCCAGAGTTCTGGTGGGCTATTGTTCTTGGGCTTCAAGCTCAGCCCGTCTCTGGTAGAACAGTCTTGGAATATTTCAGTCCCAATACATAAGAACAACCAATGCAAACTATACAAACAACCATGATATAATTACTAAGACATTATGCTATGAATTTTTTTTTGTATTGACTATAAAGATTTTTAACGTTAATAGATTTTCACAATACATATAAGTCCTCAATGATGAACAAAGTGCTTAGGTCAAACAACTGTCCATATAGTCACTCTGAACTAATTGTCGGCTTCTTTCATCCATTCAAGATTCCATGTCGCATTTGTGGTTTCCTATTTTTAACCACATGTTAAAAATAAAATAAAAGGTATTTTGCCAAAAAAACTTCTTTGAACTGGTAGACGAAAACAGCATGTTTGATGCATGGAGAATAAGAAATCTGGAAAAATGAATATATATTTTTTCAGCTAGACATAACTTGTGGTCCAGAATTGACATGATATGGATCTGACATGATATGTAAGAAAATGTTGGCACACATCTAGACATGTGGTGGAGATGCGAAAAAGTACAAAATATTGGGGTAAAATATTTAAAATGGTGAAAGAAATAACAGCACTTGAAATTCTGTTTATTCCAGAAGTATGTTTATTAAATATGTTTCCAGAACAATGTAACAAGGAAAGTATATACATAGTAATATATATTTTTACAGCAGCTAGAATAATGTTAGCAAAATGCTGGAAAACAGATAAAATACCCTCAAAAGAGGAACTGAAAGAAAAACTGTTAAGGTTGGCTGAAATTGATAGGTTAAGTTTGATATTTTTTAAAAAATATAAATAAATTCCATGTTGCAATCCCTCCTCTCGGCAGTCAAAGCCACATAGAGGAGGGATTGCCACATACAAACAGTACAAAAAAGACTTCCGAAAATCTATCTCAGAATTCTTCTTTTTCTCTTTGCTTTCGATGAAATGGAACACACTCTCATACCACAGCATTCTACCCTGGGGTATTGTGTGAATTCCTGTCTGTCTTCTGCCACTGTTAAGGGCCAGGAAAGGGTTCAGTGCAGAGCCCCAAGACCATAATGTATGGGTGGGCAAGTGTGCTTACCGAAGAGGAAGCTGTAGAAATGCTTCCACGGATTGCGGTATCTTCCTCTCCAACCCTGGAAACACATTGTATTCTTTGTATTCGATTTTCACAACTCTTCAAATGGATTTTTAGGCTAACTTTCTGCTTTTCTTTTTTTTTTGCCAACAAGTCACGGCTGACTTATGATGACCCCGTAGGGTTTTGGGGGCAAGAGAAAAGCAGAGGTGGTTTGCCAACCTTGGGTTTCCTTGGTGGTCTCCCATCCAAGTGCTAACCACAGCTGACCCGGCTTTAGCTCCCAAGATCTGACATTCTGCCAAAGAGGCAATCAAAATAGTGGTGGTGGTGGGGGGGAAATCATTTAAAATACACAGTTCAAAACAAAACGGAATCAGTGAAAACCAGCAGTAAAACTGTGGGTATAGAATGGAGATCCCACTTTTATGGGATCACAGGTAAGCATAAAGGTATGGTCTAGGGTTGGCAAGTGCTTTTTGAGCCACAGTGGGGGACTGGCGGCTGGAGTGCGTACGCACGTGCCGCACACACATCACCCGGAAGTGACGTGACGACGGCGGGCACGCTGGGGGCAGGGGAAACCATAGAGTTTTCCCTCGGATGACCGTGGCCCCGCCCCCAGCATGCCCGGCGTGGTCGCATCACTTCCGGGTGACGTGCACGTTGGGGTGGGGTTCTCCCCGGGGCCCGATCCACCAGCGGCAGGAAACGGGCCTCTGGGGCGGGGGTTTCCCTGCCCCCCGGGGGGACTTGGCAAGCCTAGTATGGTCTGTCTTTCTTTGCCAGTGTTCACCCAGGGGTCCTCCCCCCCATTTTCAGTGATACAGAATCAGGCCATAATCATCAGTGAATGACATAATCATGACAGCAGATAACCAAAATAATTGAAAATAATCTCATAGTTTGATATCCCTACCCAACAATGTCTAATCCCATGAGAAATTCCATATAAAATTCCATTGAGAGATATCCAACGTGGTATAATGGCTGCCGGTGGCTCAAGTGGTTAAGACGCTGAACTGCAGGCTGTGGAAGGTCGGTAG
>NW_015162559.1:92493-95192 GCF_001447785.1 Gekko japonicus | reverse complement strand
ATTTTTTATTTTTATTTTATTATTTATTTAAATTTATAACCCGCCCTCCCCGCGAACGGGCTCAGGGTGGCGTACAGATGGGGCCAATGCCCAATACATAAAACATTAAAACTGCATTTTAAAAACATTCAGTGCAACATAAGTGCTCTTCCACGGAAGCTCGCAGGATGACTTTGGGCCAATTGCTCTCTCTCAGCCTAACTTACATTACTGGAGGGGAGAATGATAAGCCGCTTTGGGTATCCACTGGGGTGAAAAGCAGTGTAGAAATATTTATCTATTTTTCAAATGTATATTCTGCCCTCCCCGCAACGGGGTCAGGGCGGATAACAACAAATAATTAGGCCGTTTGGCGTCACAAAAACAAAACAATAAATATTCATTAAAACAAGAAATTTAAAAACAGATTGCACCAACCATTACCCAGTCTCCAATAAAGAAATATTCTCAATAAAGAAATATTGAGCCTTAAGAGTTTTCCACCAAGATTTATCCCAGCCTTGAGGACAAATTCTTTTATCCTTGCTGGAAATAATTGACATTGCTACAGCATTTTATAAAAATGATCTGTACAGCTGATACTAAATTGTGTGACTTGAGGCTAAATTCCCTTTTTTTAGCCGCTCTGTCTCTGGTCTTCGTGGTTCTAGATGTAAACATGTCCCTCAAACTGATTATCTTCTAGACCCTTTCCAATCTGGCTTCCATCCTGTAGAGGGCACCGCGACTTCCTTGGTGGCCCAGATCGGTGGCCTACACTGGCCAACTGACGCCTGTTGGCTCTTGGAGCATGTGGTCACCATCAAAGTGACTTAGAAGTTTTCTAAATAATACTTGTGTCCATGAAAACATGACGTCAGCATGGAAGCCAGAGGACAAAGAAAATGAACCAAATGTGTTTTTGGCCCGGGTTCCAGTGAAACTGTTTTATGTGTTTGTAAAATGGAAAGTGAGCTGTCTTCCTGCGTGCGCTATCAAAAGTAATTTGCATAGCTAAGACTGGATATTTCACATGTTTTCCTCTGAGCGGCAAGTTCCCAGAAATTGTCGACTCAAACTGTTTGTCTCATCCGAAACAGAGTTTCTGATGCCTTCGGTGGAAATAATGCTTTGGCTTTGAATTCTCTTTTAACTATGCCCTGGGAATGGCTGTTTCCTTGTTTTTATTTCTTTTACAAAATGAATGGCGTTCTCCTTTACGCAGACAGTACCTTCTTCCACATTCTCCAGTACAACCCTTTTATGTAAATCTAATCAATTCGTTTTGCTGTTATCTGGGTCACCAAGTAGCAGTTTGGTAAGTTTCCCCACTGTGAGCTCAAATTTCCCTTGTTTGTGTGCATGTATATGTGCCATCAAGTTGCGACCAATTTATGGCAACCCCAGTGAAAGGTTTTCAAGGCAAGTGAGAAGCAGAGGGGGTTTGCCAGTGCCTTCTTCTGCAGTGTCTCCCTTGGTGGTCTTCCTTCCGAGGTTTGAGATCAGGATATATACACACTCATGGGTACAGAGCAGAGAGAGAAACACGGAACACAATCTGTGCAGGCCTAATTAAAATGTGCTCAAGTACAAATGCGCCCTTGCGCAACTCCTGATCACAGAGGGCCTTCTCCCACTCCAATAAGCCCTTAAAGGGAAACATAAATGATTTATTGGACTTTATCAGGCTGGAGGCTGTCTCTCAGGTGGGTCCTTAAAAATACTGGCTTTTAATTGTTCAAGATGTGCATTCACAAAATACAAATACAAATACAATACCTTTATTGGCATAAAATATCAAATACACATGCAGCAGAGCCTCAAGATAGGCTGGAGGGGTATCACATTCCGAATTGCCTTAAGATGAGCCTCTCCTCCTAGTTACCTCATAAAAAAATTTTGCTACAGGTTCCAGAATTTCTATATTATGCGAAGACAATGAAGAACTAATTTTATGCTCATCAGATTGGCCCAAAAGGGGGTGCAACACAGGTTCAATATAAACAACACGGATGTCATAGTGTAATTTACAGTGCAATAGCACATGTCCAATGGATTCAATTTCCCCCATCCCACAGGGGCACAATCTATCTTTATAGGGAATTTTCTTGAACCTTCCCGATAGAACAGCTGAGGGAAGGACGTTGAACCGTGCTAGCATGAAAGCCCTACGAAGATGGGGCTGAATCAGTTTTGCCAGGTATCCTGAGGAAATGTGGCTAAAAGAAAGTCCCATACTCATGGGAGAGCAATGTCTGTGCGCCAGTCTTCTCAGATCTCGCACCTCTATATCAAGGAGTCTTTGTTTGAGTAAGGCAAAAGCCTTCTGCTCAAGATGTGCATTCATTTTTCATGCAGCAGCTGTGTCAGCTGTGGCTAGTGACCAGGGAAAATATCTGCAGAGGGCTCAGGCAAACAGGGTTATGTCCTGGAACAAACAAAACATTTCTGGCTGCCGCCACAACAGTTATTTTTTAAAAACCCAGACAAATGACCCTTCAGTCACATTTTCTGCAAAGTACTTACCTCCTACTAAGTTTTAAGCAGGGCTCTTTTTGTAGAAAAAGCCCAGCAGGAACTCATTAGCATAATAGGCCACACCCAACAGCAGGAACTCATTAGCATATTAGGCCACACCCCTTACAGCACAGCTCATTAGCACATTAGGCCGCACCCCCATGTTACCAGAAGCGTGGTTATCCAGCCACACCCACCTTTTG
>NW_015162559.1:83314-91005 GCF_001447785.1 Gekko japonicus | reverse complement strand
ACGGACTTTTGTTGGCAGGGTGATGTCTCTACTTTTTATTATGCTGTCAAGGTTTGCCATCACTTTCCTCCCAAGGAGCAGGTGTCTTTTAATTTCATGACTGGGTGATATACAGCAAAATAAAAAGATTAAAACTATAAAAGAAATACAAACAGTACTGGTCTGTGTAAGAATCTAAAGGTTAGTGATGAGCAGACTGGAGTTCTATGGCATAGAGGCCAAGGCCTTCATAAGAACATCAGAAGATCCCTGCTAGATCAGACCAGTTGTCCATCTAGTCCAGCATCTTGTCTCACACAGTGGCCAACCAGTTATTCTGGAGGGCCAACAACAAGACATCAGAATATCCCTACAGGATCAGACCCAAGGCCCATCTAGTCCAGCATCCTCTCTCTCACAGTGGCCAACCAGTTATTCTGGAGGGCCAACAACAGGGCATAGAGACCCAAGGCCTTCATAAGAACATCAGAAGATCCCTGCTGGATGAGACCAGTGGTCCATCTAGTCCACCATCCTGTCTCACACAGTGGTCACCCAGTTACTCTGGAGGGCCAGCAACAAGGCAGAGAGGCCGAGGCCGAGGCCTTCCACGTCAGAAGAGCCCTGCTGGATCAGACCAGTGAAGGTCCATCTAGTCCAGCATCCTATCTCACACAGTGGCCAACCAGTTCCTCTGGAGGGCCAACAACAGGGCATAGAGGCCAAGGCCTTCATAAGAACATAAGAAGAGCCCTGCTGAATCAGACCAGTGGTCCATCTACTCCAGCATCCTGTCTCACACAGTGGGCAACCAGTTCCTCTGGACAGCCAACAGCAGGGCATGGAGGCCGAGACCTTCCCCTGATGTTGCCTCCGGGCTCTGGGATTTAGAGGATTAGTGCCTCTGAATTTTGAGGTTCCCCTCAGTAACCATGGCCACAAAACTGTCACTAATATATTAGTACCAGTAGAAAAGAGCAAGAGTCCAATAGCACCTGAGAAAGTAATAAAATTTGTGGCAGGGTAGGAGCTTTCATGAGTCACTGCTCGCTTCTTCAGGTATCTGAAGCTCCTCCCCGGCCACAAATTTTATTAGTATCTAAAGTGTGACTGGACTCTCGGGCTTTTCTACTGCTACAGACAGACTAACATGGCTACCCATCTTGATCTGTCTCCATATTAGTACCCAGGGCTATTTTTGGGCAGGAACGCACAGGAACGGAGTTCTGGGTGGCTCCTGAGTTGGCCACGCCCAGCAGGAACTCATTAGCATAATAGGCCACGCCCAAGAGCAGAAACCCATTAGGATTGGCTACTTTAGGGGTGTGTGGCCTAACATGCAAAGGAGTTCCTGCTACAAAAAAAAGGCCCAGGGTTTTGACAACAAACAAGGTCAACAGAATAAGAAGCAAAAGGTGGGTGTGGCTGGATGTGATGACCACACTTCTGGTAACATGGGGGTGTGGCCTAATGTGCTAATGAGCTGTGCTGTCAAGGTGTGGCCTAATATGCTAATGTGTTTTGCTGTTGGGTGTGGCCTATTATGCTAATGAGTTCCTGCTGGGCTTTTTCTACAAAAAGAGCTCTGTTAGTACCGTTTTGCCTTATCTCGAGATTTCTCAAACTTTTTTTTCCCCTTTGGCTGAAGAGAAAACTCCAGATTTATCTCAAAATCAGATAAAGTGGATGACAGCCATAGGGGTGTCACAACTCTGGGCTGGGAAATTCGTGGAGGTTTTGGGGTGGAGCTGGGTTAGGGGGAGAGAGTAGAGACATCAGCCAGAGTGTAGTGGCTTAGAGTCCATCCTTCAAAGCAGTCATTTTCCCTAGGGGAACCAATAGGCTTGCCAAGTCCCCCCGCGGGACGGGGGGGGCGGGGAAACCCCCGCCCCAGAGGCCCATTCCCCGCCGGCGGCAGATCGGGCCCCGGGGGAACTCCACCCCAACATGCACGTCACCTGGAAGTGACGCGACCACGCCGGGCACGCTGGGGGCGGGGCCACAGTCATCCAAGGGAAAACTCTATGTTTTTCCCTCGGATCATGGTCGTGCCCCCGCCCCAGTGTGCCCGGCGTGCCCGTGTCACTTCCGGGTGACGTGGATGCGTTGTGCACGTGCTTTGCGCGCACGCTCCAGCCGCAAGCCGGGAGTCCCCAGCCGGCGGCTCTATTAACATTTGGCAACCCTAGGAACCAATCTGGCCAGCTTTGGTTTCTCTCAAAATTCCTCAGACAAGTTAGTTGAGGACTCCCTCCCCCCCCAAAAAAAGAAAAAAAAGATATGTGTTTTAAATTGGAAGTCGAGGTGACTATTAGGTGACAACTCTCACTGGGGGAGAAAAAACCCTCCATGCACCTTTCTCCGTTCTTGTTCGACGCTTCAGGAGTTAAGCTATTTTGGGAGCGCAGCCTAGTGTCAGGGATTATATCATATTGTAGCAGGTGGACCGAAACATTCCCTGCCTAATTTTGTTTCCCTCACGGGGCTCATGGTTTCCATGTAAACACATGCAAGCGCAAGGCCCTTTGGGAGGCCTGGAAGTTCCCTTCGATGTTTGCTAACACACAAAACTGGCATCTCCGGGACCTATAAGAGCAGATTTTCAGAGGCATTGTGTGTGTCTGTGTCACTGTCCTCTTGAATGTCAGAGGAGAACGCTGTGTGTGTGTGTGTAAGTGTGTAGATTTATGTGTATGGGGAGGAGGCGGGGTGGTGGTGACTCATTCTGATGTTATTTCTGGACCTCGGTCTCCCCTCTTAGCACGGAAACACTGTTTACAATCCCTCTGCAATAGTAAATGAGGCTAAAGATGAAGCCTGTTGCGTCATTTCCTCGGGTTTCACGGCTGGCATCTTGTTCCACACAGTGGAATCTATGTTAATAAACTCTAGGGGAAGGATAGAGAGAAAGATATTGTGCGGCCCGATGCGTTCTGAGAGGTCTGAGCACAGTTGCGCATGGATGCCTGTGCTGTAATCTGTGAACTGTTGTTTCCTCTCCTCCATGCGCCTGGGAAATAATAGCTCAAATACCGCGTATGAGCCTTCTAATAAGACGGGAAATTATGAAAAATGGCCTTTCGTCATGCCTACCGTGAGGCAGACAAGTTGTTCGGCACTGGGTCATCGTTTCTGTCCGTCCTGGACAGAAACATTGCCACAAGAGACAGACAGACTTCCCTTTCCCTGGCAGTGTAGTGATTTGAACCCGGGTCTCCCAGATCCTGGCCTGCCACTCTGCTCCACACAGTAGTAGTATTTTGTACTGGGTTTTTATTTATGTCTTAGACTCTAAAGTACCTTGGGCATTTATGGATACTTAAAGCCAGGGCTACTTTGGGGGCAGGAACGCACAGGAACGGAGTTCCGGCTGGCTCCCTAGTTGGCCACGCCCAGCAGGAACTCATTAGCATTATAGGCCACACCCAACAGCAGAAACTCATTCGAATTGGATACAATTAGGGGTGTGTGGCCTAACATGCAAAACGCCCTGGGTTTTGACAACAAACAAGGTAAAGAGAATAAGAAGCAAAAGGTGGGTGTGGCTGGATGACCACACTTCTGGTAACATGGGGTGTGTGGCCTAATATGCAAATGAGATGTGCTGTCTGGAATGTGGCCTAATATGCTAATTAGTTCCTGCTGTTGGGTATGGTCTATTATGCTAATGAGTTCCTGCTGGGCTTTTTCTACAAAAAAAAGCCCTGCTTAAAGCCATTTGATTATACGGGGTTGTAAGCAGTGTTCCCTCTAAGGTGAGTTAGTGTGAGCTATCTCACAGTTTTTTAGCCTCCGGCTCAGACATTTTTGTCTTAGCTCAGGAAGAGAAAACTAATTTATGCAGTAGCCAAATCGCTCGCTCACAACTTTAATGGCAGTGGCTCACAAAGTAGAATTTTTGCTCACAGGACTCTGCAGCTTAGAGGGAGCATTGGTTGCAAGCATGCTTAATCATGCTCCTCTTATTTATAATCAGGTCTTCACAACAGTGAGGGATAAGCAAAAAATAAATTATGCAAGGTGCCCCAAGCCACACAAAGTGGTTAAGTAGTCTTTCAAGACCCACAGGGCCCTTGCCTACCCAACATTACTCAAAACACAGATCCGCTGTGGTACCAGGCTGTTGGTCATGCATTTCTCAAACTGCAGCTCTAGTTAGCTGTTGCACACTTGTGTTAAGACGGTGGCTAATTGTTCCCCAAAGAATGGCCTATTATAAGGGAAAGAAGAACCACATATTCTGTCTATGGAGGGAGACGAATAAAAATGTAACAGATAAATAGTGGCCCCGGTCACACGGGCCGGATATCGCGCGGGGGGGGGGAGGCGTGGCTGTTTGCCCCGCAGCGTAATAACGCGCGACTGCGCGATCAGGCATCCCCTCGCGGTCCTGTCGAGGTCCCGTGGTTGGGGGGAGGTGCCGATCACACAACGCGCCAAAGAAGCGGCGCGGCACGGCAAATGGGGTTGTGTTTTGTTTTTTTTAACCTGAAGTATGTGCATGCCCTGTTGGGTGCTTGTGCGCATCCCTAGAGACTTTGAAAAAAAAAAACCTTTTCGTAATGGGGCATGGGCGGGCGCCGGATGCCACCGGAAACGCGATCAGACGCCCGCCGTTGCCCCGCGGTTTCCGGAAACTAGTACCTCCGAGGTACTAGTTTTTTGCTGCGCATCTTCGGCGGGAAGCCTCGGTTGAGCCACGGGAGCTTTACGCTTCCCAGATGTGGCGGTGAGATCGCGCCCGGAAAATCCGCCTATCTTCCGTCTCTCTAGCGTGGCTAATGCTCCGTGTGACCGGGGCCAGTCTTGAGCTGTTTCTCCTTGTTTATTCCCCATTTAGTGGACTGATCAGGACAGCTGTTTTTCATTCATTGGTTGTGTTTTCAGATGCCAACTGACACAGGCGAAGCTATTGGCTGGACTCCACAAGACTTTGTGTCTGCACAACACACACACACACAAGCAGTGTTCCCTCTAAGCTGAGGTAGTGTGAGCTAGCTCACAGTTTTTTAACCTCTGGCTTACACATTTTTGTCTTCGCTCAGGAAGGAGGGCTCCAGAGCCAACTAATTTATCCAGCAGCCAAATCGCTCGCTCACAACTTTAATGCCAGCGGCTCACAGAGTAGAAGTTTTGCTCACAAAACTCCACAGCTTAGAGGGAGCACTGCACACAAGCACATTAAAAACACAGCAAGCTGGTGGTTTGCTGTGTTTGTGTGTACGGCACTACTTTTGCAAAGTTACTGCATGCGGTATCCCCAGGTTTTATAACATTCAGGTTTCAATGAACTAAATGAAGGTGGGTTCAGGTGGGTAGCCATGTTGGTCTGAGGCAGAAGAGCAAAGTTTGAGTCCTGTAGGCACCTCTAACACCAACAGAGTTTTATTCAAGGAATCAGCTTTCATGTGCATGCACACTTCCTCAAATACATTGAAACAGACTTCTCCAAGCCTTACATATAGGCAGGGCTATTTTGGGGCAGGAACGCACAGGAACGGAGTTCCGGCTGGCTCCCGAGTTGGCCACGCCCAGCAGGAACTCATTAGCATAATAGGCCACACCCAGTAGCAGAAACTCATTAGGATTGGCTACATTAGGGGTGTGTGGCCTAACATGCAAAGGAGTTCCTGCTCCAAAAAAAGGCCCTGGGTTTTGACCACAAACAAGGTAAACAGAATAAGAAGCAAAAGGTGGGTGTGGCTGGATGAGCACACTTCTGGTAACATGGGGGTGCAGCCTAATATGCTAATGAGCTGTGCTGTCAGGGGTGTGGCCTATTATGCTAATGAGTTCCTGCTGGGCTTTTTCTACAAAAAGAGCCCTGCATAGGTAGGTAGGTGTGTGTGTGTGTGTGGGGGGGAATTAGTTGCCAGGAAAGGTTAGTTAAAGTCAAGATGTATAAGTAACTGAGTAATAAGTATAGCTAAGATTGGATTAAAGCAGTTGGTAACTTGCTGCTGTTCATAGGTTTTACCAACTGCTTTGACCCAATCTCAGCTACACTTATTGCTCAGTCACTTATACATCTTGACTCTAACTAGCCTTTCCTGGCAACTTCCATGCTGCCTCTTTTGAGTCTTGCTCAAGGTGATTTACAATTAAAACCCCCAGTATATATTTTTTCCCAACTCACACATTTTTGTCTTCGCTCAGGAAGGAGGGCCGCAGAGCAAACTAATTTATGCAGCAGCCCAATGGCTCGCTCACAACTTTAATGCCAGTGGCTCACAAAGTAGAATTTTTGCTCACAAGACTCCACAGTTTAGAGGGAGCATTGGTTCTGACAAGAGGTGTCCTTGAAAAAGAGCAGTTTCTGTCAAGAGCTCTCTCAGCCCCACCTCCCTCACAGGGTGCCTGTTGTGGGGAGGGGGACAGAAAGGAGTCTGTAAGCCGCTCTGAGACTCCTTTGGGTAGAGAAGGGCGGGGCATAAATCCAATCTCCTCCTCCTCCTCCTCCTCCTCTCTTGCCTTGAAAACCCCAAGAATCATGAGTCGGCTGTATCTCTACCCCCACCAATTAGCAAATCCTGCCTGGTGCTGTGAAGGGCTGAGTTCACCTAAGCCCATTGAGTTGAGTGAGCGAACTCTGCCTAAGATTGGGCCTTTAAGCTCTTTTATTTTTATTTTTTAAAGTTAAAACGTTTCTGGTCCGTAGCCAGCCGACTTCTGGGCCAGCTGTTCTGTAACAACACGCAGACACGCACAAAGGCAGACAATTGGTTCCATGCTTCTCCATCCAGGAAGGACATCAACAGTAGTTTTGCTGAAGTTTGAAAGGGAGAGTTATTCAGAAAAACAAGAAAGTTCTTGGAACCTATTTTGGCATCTGTATATTGAATCAGAAAGTCTGTGTAAGCTATGATGGGTCTTTTGCAAGGAGAGCAGAAGGTGGTTTGCAAGGTCACCGGCTCCTTTGGCCGGGCCAGACTTTTATGACTTGTTCACCTTTTCTCTCATTTGTCGCGGAGGCAGATTCCCTGAAAAGGCCTGCTTGTTGACTGAGGCACCATCAAGTAGCGTTTTCGGGGAAGTCTGGCAAGGCCATTGGGTGGTTTTGTGAATTGCCAAGCACAGGACCTCCCACCTTCTACATTCAACAACTTTCCAGAAGCTAGTGAAGGTACGGTGGACAATGAGTTCAGCAGATGTTCACTAGCTCGATCCCGTCAGATCTCGGAAGCTAAGCAGGGTCGGACTTGGCTGGTATTTGGAATTCCAGGGTCGTGACACGGGGGGAGGCCATGGCAAACCACCTCTGAAACGTTTCTTGCCTTAAAAACAAATCTGTGTAACAAACAATGGCAATACAGTATGTGTACTATACTAAATCTGAAAAACACTGCAATGAAGGAATACCCACAAGGATTTACCCAGGACATCCGTTGGTGTGGTTAATGCTATGTGGTTAACCTTATGTATGGTGGTTTAGCTTTACATGTTTAAATTTAACTTGTACTTGTTACTATGTCATGCCTGCCCTTGACTCAGCCCCAGAGCCAGCTCCTGACAGCCTAAGAAGGGAGGATTCTGTGCCTTTAAGAGCTGAAGAAGCATCAGGATCTGCACCTACTGTAAGTACTGAGGAGGATACACAGCAATCTGAGTCAACTACAGGACGGTTTGCACCTGGGATTGAGCAGGCCATAAGCAGCTCACCACCTTCATCTCCCCCACCTGTAAGTAGGCTTAGGGATCAGAGACATCAGGAG
>NW_015162559.1:73412-82976 GCF_001447785.1 Gekko japonicus | reverse complement strand
CAACCTCGTTCGTAGAACCAGAAGCTCTGCACCTTGATGCCTGTTTGACTCCGTGGCTTTTTGGACTCGGCTTGTGTTTGGACTGCTCTGGCTCCTGACTTCCAGCTTTGAACCTGACCATGCCCTCGGCTTTGCTCCCTGTACTCTGACCTCTGGTAACATTTGACTATGGCTTTGTCTGGTGTTTTGGGACTTGTTTAATGATCTGTTGACTGCTCTCCCGGCTGACCTTTGGACTTGTATTGTGACTCCCCCTTTCTGCCTGCCTCCCTGGCTCTGCCGTGACATACTGCCTCTTTAAAGAATAGTTTATAAGAGGGTGTTTTTTTTGCAATTATGTTTATATTCAACTTCTACTAGCACTGTAAATAATGTTTAAGAAGAGGGTTTTTTTTGTAATTTCAAATAGAATCCTTGTGTGTATTCCTTCATTACAGTGTTTTTCAGATTTAGTTTATTAAAAACAAGTCTCACTCGCCACCTTGTGGTGGATAATGATTAAGAACTAGAACTTGTGACTGCCAGACAATCTTAGGATCTCCAGGCTATTCTACACACAGTGCCATACAGTAATCGTAATTATCCCCAAAGCCAGCTAATTATGACTGTCCCTTAACAGAACAACAGAGTTTGAGTCTAGTGGCACTTTTCAGACCAACAAAGTTTGGTGTAGTGGTTAAGTGTGTGGAGAACCAGGTTTGATTCCCCACTCCTCCATATGCAGCTGCTGGTGTGACCTTGGGTCAGCCACACTTTCTCTCAGAGCTGTTCTCGAAAAAGAGCAGTTTCTGTCAAGAGCTCTCTCAGCCCCACCCACCTCCCAGGGTATCTGTTGTGGGGAAGGGAAGGGAAAGGAGTCCGTAAGCCGCTCTGAGACACCTTTGGGTAGTGAAGGGTGGGGTATAAATCCAATCTCCTCCTTTTCTTCTTCTTAATCTGGGTGTAAGCTTTCATTGGTCTTCAAGGTGCCCCCGGGACTCAAACTTCATTCTGCTGCTTCAAACCAACATGGCCACCCCCCTGAATCTGCTGTAACAGAAAGGGAGAGCGAATTAACCCTGAGATGGAGCGGGGCAAGGATAAAAATTTGTTCCCAGTCTTCTGCAACTTCGTGTATCCCTCAGTCTTAATCAGGGCTGTATCGTGCTTAGGGCACTTCCCCCCCCTCCCAGAGGTGCCAGAACTCCCAAGAGGGAAATGAAGTTTTCAATCTGTATACTGAAAACTCATGAACTTCTAAACATTTTTTTAAAAAAATTGTCAAAGAGGTTCCGGAACTCCATTCCAGTGTATTTCCCCAGAAAAATGGTCCTCTACTGGCAATGTTTCCTTTCTAGCGGCCGTCTCCTTTCTGATGGATTCTGTCTCATGCATGCTGGAAAACTGGTTCAGAGACGGCAGCTAGAATGAGGTTTGAGACATTACATGAGATAAGGTAGCCAAGAAGTTTTATTTCTGTGGTTCTGTGGTTCTAAAAGTGGGAGGGTCTATGGAATTCAGATGGTAAGTCCCCAAATTAACAGTTTGGGGAGCTCCCTTCAAATTTCACACAAGACAACTGAAAAAATATCCTCCATCCCTTGTGATGCCTGTTGGGTTTTGGGCTGTTTGCAGTCAGGAGGAATCACCTGGGTAAACAGTGAAACGTCTGAATGTTCTCAAATCAGTTCTGTGCTCTGCCTCTTGAGTTTGTGTCTCCAGTAATTGGGTGCTCACAGCCCTCCTGTGTCACGTGGTCGTTACCGCAAAACGTTGGCCGAAATGACTTATTACCTGACCACCTCTGAACTGCCATGAACTTTCCCAGCTTCCTTCTATTTTTCCTGCCGTCTCCCGACTCACAACTGCTTGTTCAAAGATACCATTCCCACACAGGCTTGCAGATCCTTAGTGGAACCTAGAGGATTAGCCTAGTTTCTTTGCAGGATTAATCTTCCCGCTTTTTAAAAAAATGACTCCGTTATAAATATTTATCCCAAGAGGCTCTGTTTGGTAACGCTCATCCCCATGAGATGTTCGCATGAATTCGAGTTCTTGCACAAGCGACGCATTTCCAGGCGGAGTTTCCAGTAAATAAGTCCGCAAGTTCCTGGAGGAGGCCCAAAATAGAAGCGTGCACGTAAAATGTTGGCACGGCTGTTGCCGACTGACCAGTAACTGAAAGTTAACCCCACGTCCCTATTGATGTTTTCCGTTAGAGAAACTGCTGAAATTTGCCCAAAGCAAATCGAAAGGTGAATTTGGAGAAGCCTGACATTGGGAAAAAAAACTTTCGAGAGAAGCAAAAAGGCTTTTCATGAGACTGGTTGGATTCAGAGTTTGGGGGCGGGAAGGATGGTATGCATCCCTGATCTTAAATTTTTCTTACAGTGTACCCCACTCTTCCCTCTGAGTAGCTCGTGATGGTCATGTGAACATAAGAAACTACAAATTGCTTTGCTGGATCAAATCAGGGGCCATCTAGTCCGGCTTTCTGTTTCTGGTATGCTCCGTCCTGACTGATGCCTCCGGGAAGCTCACAAGCTGGACAAAAATGGTACAGCCTTCCCTCATTGTTTTTCCCCACCCTCTGGCACTTCGTGGTACACTGCCTCTGCACATGGAGGATTCACTTTAAGCTATCAAGGTTGTCTTTTAATTTTTTTATTTTCTAGTCTACAAAACTACAGGGTCAGGGTAATGGAACAACCTGAAATAAGGAGTAACAAAGATCCATAATACAGAAATATAAGGTTATTGATACATCTCTGTTACCTTAATAGTAAAACATGAAGATTACTAATGCAAGAGTGTCAAGCAAGCAATCAGAATCTCTTTAGCTAAGATGTAGATATCATAAAATTAAAGTTATGCATTAAAAATGAACAACTGGCTATCCAAGTTAATCTGTTTTGCAATTTCCTTTCTTCTTATCAAAGTCCAAATTAGTTTTTAGATGATTTAGGGGCACCAGCCCCTAGTTCTGCTTCCGGATTAAAAACTTTTGCCAGAGTCTTCGAGGTGGTATCACACCCTCCCCCAGCTTTCTCGTCTTCTGTGACTTTGTTCTCCTCCACTTTCTCAGGTCCATCTTCTGCTTACTGTTGTTGCTTCAGGAACATCCACTTTATTTCTTTCTCGCTGAAATTTCTTTGAGTTTCTTTTGCAACATATCCAGCTTAATGTTCACATGTAGAGGGCGCAAAGCTACACAGTCAGTTTGGGAAAGTCTATAGTTACTTCCGGTCTGGTAGCCGGCGATGTTGTGCTGGCAGTTCGTATTATAAGTTTCGCTTTCAACGCCATTTTTTCTGCTCGCTGCATCATTGTTTACAAAAGATGAAAGTTTAAAAGTTCTCTGTAAGTCTGGAATTTATCGCTTTCTTGCTGGTCCGCCGCATACTTCATCATACTCCGCTTCCTTTGAGCCGCCCTTTCAGCCTCACGCTTTAAACTCTGTCATTTCGAGATTGGGCATTCCCCTCCCCCTTCCACTTGTTTGGGGCAGCTTTACTAGTAGCGATTTATCGATTGTTTGCTGGATCATGGCTTCACTCACATTTGTACTTGCGTTCGCTTAGCATGTAGAGAGGATCGTTTCTCAGGATCTTTGTGTGCTCTGTCCGGTGTGCGCCTCTTAGTGCCATACTGGCTCCATGCCGCGGGGGCCAATTGGGGCAAAAAGGTGCCTCAATCCTTTGGCTTCCGCCTTGGGAGAGGCACCTCTCGCACCCCAGGGGTCTGGGGGGTCCAAGATCAACTCTGACCCCCACCCATCGACACATTTGCGGGACGCTCACATCAGAGCTGTGATGGAGCACACCTGCCTGCGAGTCACCGAAACCGGAAGTCCAAAAGCTATCAAGGTTAATAGCAATAGATCTTGCCTCTCTGAACTGCCCTGCACTTTTCATTTCATTTAATTCATTCATTTTATTTAGGTTATATATAATGCGCCTTTCTAGCCGAGACTCAAGGTGGATTACATAGTGCAAGCCAAGTACAGACAACAGGACGGGACATCCAGTGAATGGTACCGTAGGGTTTGGAATACAGAAAACTGAAAACCATCAGAAATGTCAAACACAGCTGAAACAAAGAACGAGCTTTTAAACATGATGTGTCAAGTGGTGTAGAAACTACCTCGTCTGGAGCAAACTTACAGTCAGGGGTCATTTCCTGCAGGAGCGCACAGGAGCAGAGCTCCGGCAGTAAAGAGCCAAGGGGGCGGGCACATGCAACAAGCCCCACCCCCTGCTCCCAGCAGCCCTCAGTCAGAGCAAGAAGCAGCCAGGTAAGTTGCAGAACCCCCCCAGCCTGCTGGTCCAAAACAGTCCAGTGGCACCTTTAAGACCAAGTTTTATTCAGGTAGAAGCTCTCCCTCCTCTGCGAGGACAGATCTGCACATCCCCCCCCCCCAATAGCTAGCAAATCAAAACAGTCCAGTGGAGCCTGAGCGGTGGGTGTTGCCTTCTGACACACTTCCGCTGACATCAGGGGGTGTGGCACATGCCAATGAGTTATGCTAATGAGTTATGCTAATGAGCTCCTGCACCTCTTTTTCTACGAAATGACCCCTGCTTACAGTGATAGTTAGCAATGCAGTGGGGTCAGAGTCCCGGTCCCTTTACCCAGGCAACCTTCTGGCCATTTCATTACACCAAAGTCCTATATACCTGTGCAAAAAAGGCATCCTGAATAATTCCATTTTGCCCCAGTGTGCGGAAAGCAAGGCGGGTGGGAGCATTCTTAACCTTGCCAAAAGGGGGAGACATTCCATAAGCTGGTGGTAGGGGGAACAGAGAAGGTATGTGCATGGGCAGTTATTGATTTTGCCCATTTGCAGGATGGTACCTGTAGAAGCCCCTGCTGGGATGAGCAAAGCTGTCGTGGCGGAGCATGGAGACGGTTTGGTGTCGTGGTTAGGAGCGTGGCATCTAATCTGGGAGAACCGGGTTTGATTCCCCAGTCCTCCACGTTCAGCTGCTGGCGTGACCTCGGGTCAGTCACAAGTTCTCTCAGAGTTGTTCTCTCAAGAGCAGTTCTCAGAAGAGCTCTCTCAGTCTCGCCTACCTCACAGGGTGTCTGTTGTGGGGAGGGGAAGGGAAAGGAGATTGTCAGCTGCTCTGAGACTCCTTTTGGGTAGTGAAGGGTGGGGTATACATCCATCCTCCTCCTCCTCCTCCCCCCCCATCTAAGCTAGAGGCCAGCTTCACCTTGTCCAAATGGAAAACCATATAAATTCAGTACAAACAAATCTTGTGGCATCTCGTGGCAGTGATTTCCATAAACTACGATAAGCTTTTCAAGCATTCACCTCAAAGACATTGCATCTAGATTTTGTATAGCAAGGAACAGAGATTACACAGCAGATTGGCCATCGCAGGAAGGGTCCCTACAGGCCACTTAGTCCAACCCGCTGCTCAGTGCAGGATCAGCCTAGAGCATCCCTGACAAATATTCGTCCAGCCGCTGCTTGGAGACTGAGTAAACCAAAGAAGGGATCACAGTTACAGAGGCTTACACCAAACAAAGAAACACTGTGATGAAAACGACAATAACATTTAATAAATCTTATAAACATCAATTGGTATATCGATT
The DNA here is from genome assembly GCF_001447785.1 of Gekko japonicus. Taxonomy (NCBI): domain Eukaryota; kingdom Metazoa; phylum Chordata; class Lepidosauria; order Squamata; family Gekkonidae; genus Gekko; species Gekko japonicus. The sequence goes on along the minus strand of NW_015162559.1, from coordinate 77,396 downwards.
AAAACTTTACAATATTGCTAAGGAAACTCTAACATTTTCAAGGAAAAGTCCAACTTCCTCAATGAGCACCCGGTTATACACTCATTTCACCAGTCTTCCTCAGGAGTAGTCCTACTGTGTTGGAAAGGTGTCAGCCTCTTGATACAGCTTAACTTCTTCTCTGGTTCCTTCAAATAGTTCCAGCTAAACTTCTTTTTTACTTTCTTCAAATTGTTGCAGCTTAAGTTCTTTTTTAATTTCCTCATTCACCAGTCGTCCTCAGGAGTAGCCCTACTGTGTTGGAAGATGTCTGCCTCTTGATACAGCTTAACTTCTTTTCTGGTTCCTTCAAATAGTTCCAGCTAAACTTCTTTTTTACTTTCTTCAAATTGTTGCAGCTTAACTTCTTTTTTAATTTCCTCAAATTATCCTGGAACAAACCTTGTTATTTAGAATGGAAAGAAACATGACGCTGAATGGAATATAGTTTTGTTTTGATTTTTAAAATTATTAATAATGTTTAACCATTTTAAACTTACTTCCAGTTCCATTTCGAGTGTTTGAATTAGGAGCAAGCCAGTTAATTAATTTCTAGTAGTAGCAACCAGTCCTCTTTTTTAAAATCTGACTAGAAGCCTTCCCCCCCCCCCAAATTGGCTGGCAATTGCCCTCTGTCTCACGTTGCTGGCTCAATTGCTCTCTCATAGTTTATAGGAGTAGCACTTCAGTATTCTTTTCTATCTGGCTGGAAGCCTTCTTTTTAGATAAACTGACAAATGCTCTCCACCTCTCAAGTTGGAACTCAAACTCTCAAAAAACTATTCTGATTGATTTCTGGCAGCTGCATGTTACATACCTCTTTTGATTGACAAAGTTGCTAAAGGCTGAACTCCTATATAATACATGCACTTTTAAATAAATTTGTGAGTAGTCTTTAAATGAACTGAATTCTATTTAATTATCTTATAGTTCCATTTTCAATTATTACAGCTTAACTTCTTTTTCACTGTCTACAAATTATCCTGGAAACCAACATGGTTGTTTGGAATGAAAAGAAACATGAAACTGAATGGATTATTATTATTGTTAATTTCTATATAATTTTTAACTTTTAACTTACTTCTAGTTCCGTTATTGTTTATAATGGTAGCACATAAGTCCTCTATTCTACCTGACTAGAAGCCTTCTTTTTAATTAGGCTGACAAATGCTCTCCATCTCTCAAATTGGAACTCAAACGATTCTGATTAGATCCATGCAGGTACATGTTGAATATCCACAGTTGAACTACTGAAACAGGCCCAGTCCAAATGCAGTTAAATAACTTGTATGTCATTATCCCCAATAGAAGCTGAGTAAACCAAAGAAGGGATCACAGTTACAGAGGCTTATATCAAGCAAAGAAACACTGAGGAATTTCAGACAGACGATATAATCCGGAAGAGGAACGGTTCCCAAACGGTTTCTGGTCTGTCATTTCAGACACAACCGTTTTAGAACTGGTTCCCTTCCAGAATATATTTGTAATTTCGGACACAAATGCTTCTGTCCCGTTTAGGAAACGGGGCTAAAGCGTTTTACCTGTCAACCGCTTCCAAGTAGTCTTCAGTTTCCTCTCCCGGTTCCGATGCGCTTTTTCCCGCCGTTTTTCGCCCGCGCGGGTGATCTCCGGCTTTTTTGGGGGGGAACGTTCACTTTATAGCGCTATAGCGCTATAACGCTATAACGGAACAGCAGTATATCAACCCCATTGGAATGCCTGGAGTGTTGTGTTATAGCGCCTATCCCCTCCATTGTTCTCTATGGTGGGAAAAAAGTCAGGTTTTCAGTGGCTAATCAGGAGCCCTGCTGAGTGAGAGCTCCATTCACTTTCTCAAAACACTGGGTGGGCACAAAAAACGGTGCCAACAGAGGCCATTCTCAAAACACTGGGTGGGCACAAAAAACAGTGCCAACAGTGCCTGTGGGCACCATGTTGGGGACTCCTGGTCTAGACAGACAGACAGATGTGGACAGAATTGGGGGGGACAGAGTATAAATAGTGGGATCAAGGGCCAATGAGGTGTTACCATCTGTAACATTCACATCCAAATCTCAAATGTATGCAAGATACACGGCATACAGAATAAACATCCAGAGACTGTGGAGCTCTCTCTTTCTCATACTGGGTTCGCCAAGTCACATCCGACCTGGCCTCCTAGTGTCCTTTTTTAAGATTGCCGAGTCTGAACAGCACAATAAAGATTTCACCCTGACAGTTGAGGCCAAGTTTGGCTAGGCTGCCGTCTGTACGTGTCTCAGAGTCTCTCGGAGACGAGGACACGGAACCTGGGAAATGTCCCCCCGTCTCGGAACACCCCTGACCACGGGGTGGGAAAACGGGGTCATCCGCTTGCGCCGTTCCCAGCCCCCGTTTATCCCGGCCCCTTCTGTGGCATTCTTGCAAACTTGGCAGCTGTGTCTCCTCCTGAGCTAAATCGGAGCATAGATGCGCTTTTGTCTGGGGGAGCTCCCACCTCCCGACATGCCCGCCCAGGGAAGAAAGAGACAGGAAGCGCGGAGGGCGCAGGGGGCTTTTCTGATGCAGCTGTCTTCTCTTCAAGGCTTCCACACATGTTCACGCGGCCAGGGAAGGAACCGTCTTCAGGCTCCGAAACAGAGCACCATTCAGCTCCCAGCTCCTTTCTCCCTTGTTTCATCAAAAACAGAGCAAGTGTTGGGGGGGGGGAGTTAAAAAGGAAGGCTGGGGGGGGGAAATCACAGCATCACTTCCAGCCCACACAGATAGAAGGCAATTAGAAAAACACACACACACACACACAACAGCTTCAGATTTTTTTAAAAAAAGTTTTCTTCTTCCCTTTGTGAAAAATAAGGTTGTTTCTTATTCGCGCTAGCCAGGGGTTCTGGGAATCTGCACAACTGTGATTTTGTGACAGGGTCCTGAACAGGACCACAGAGTTTCTGGGGTGCCAACCAATGTTCCCTCTAAGCGGTGGAGTCTTGTGAGCAAAAATTCTCCTTTGTGAGCTCCTGGCATTAAAATTGTGAGCGAGCCATTTGGCTCCTGCATAGATTAGTTTGCTCTGGAGCCATCCTTCCTGAGTGAAGACAAAAATGTGTGAGCCAGAGGCTAAAATACTGTGAGCTAGCTCACGCTAACTCAGCTTAGAGGGAACACTGGTGCCAACTTCCATGTGGGACCTGGAGGTTGCCAGGAATTACAACAGATATTTAGGTTACAGAGATTAGTTCTCTGGGAGAAAATGACTGCTTTGGAGGGGGGGACTCTGTGGCATTATACCCTGTGAGGCCCCTCCCCTCCCCAAACCCTGATGTCCCTGGACTCCATCCCCCAGATCTCCAGGAATTCCCCCTCTGGAATTGGCAACCCTAGTTATATACCACACAGTCGCAGCCTCGTGCTGGGCTGCACCGCTTCAGCTTGTCAGGAGGGAGGGTGGGACTGATGTGTCACTATTTCGCCATACGCAACCAGTGTCTCAGAACAAAGGCTAGGCTCGAAACTGTTGGATTCCCTGGACTGGGTACTGCCCGGGAACCATGGGAAAATAGCAGAGTGCTCAAAGGCTTTAACGCAGCAGAGCTTGGGGCTGGGTGTGGCAACAGACTCACAAAGTTCCATGGAGTCGGCAGTCCGTTCTAAAACTAATAAGTAACTTCTATTAAAGGAAATACGTGCTTGAGAGTGCAGGTAAGAGATAGGTATAGACAAGAAGGGGGACCCGCGATACTCGTGGGGGAGGGAGAAGGAAGCAGCCGCAGGTGAGTCTTCTCCCCTGTCCCTGTCCCCGGCACCCACGGCGAGGCCTGACCTTGGCCCCGCCAAGCTTCCCCCTCCCCCGGCGGCGGCGCCTCGCTTGCACCACCAAACTTCCCTCCCCCGGTGGTGCTTTGCTGGCCTGCTGAGCTTTCCCCCTTCCCCCCTCGGCGGCAAGGCCTTGCCGGCCCGCCAAAATTTTTTCTTCTCTCTCTCCCTCCTCTG
>NW_015162559.1:66522-72965 GCF_001447785.1 Gekko japonicus | reverse complement strand
CCTTCCCCCCCCCGGCGGGGAGGCCTCGCCAGCCCACCAAAAATTCTCCTCCCCCGGTGGCGCCGGCGAGGTTTTGCCGGCCCACCAAAATTTCTCCTTCCCTCCCCCCCCAGTGGCGAGGCCTCGTCAGCCCGCCAAACTTTCTTCTTCCTCCCCTGCCAGCAGCAGCAAGGCCTCGCCGGTCGGTCAAGCCTTCTCACCCCTCCCCTCCCGCCACCAAAGCCATTCCAACAGCATTCCCTGCGCATACGCAGGAGACGCTCTTTTACTTTTGGGGGGATTTCAGTATCCCCCCTATAGTTTTTTACAGGTTTTAGATTTTTCTGCACATCTGTGGATCGCCCCAGATGTGCAGGAAAATCTCCCTGCCCCCAGGTGCCCCCGATGTGCGGATTTAGATAGCCGCATGCAAGGGCCGCCTTCGCTATTAGATATATAGATGACTTCTTCTAACTAGCTAGATGGTGTTGGATGCTGGACGCATGTCCAGCCTCCCTGGTGCAAGATGGAGATCAAGCACCTTCTTTTGTGTGCGTGCAAGAGAGTAGAGAGTGAGTGTGGGAGCGGAAGCAGAGGAAATTGCCCCTAAGAGTAGCATTCTGCTTCAAAGGGAAGGATCAGATAGCAGGAAGGAAAGGATGCTCTGTGTGTCCCGACCTCTCTGTCTAAACTCTTTAGTGCCATCTTCTCAATTCCGAGACAGGAGACGGCGCCAAATCCTCCACTTCTAAGAGAAACTTCCTTGACACGTTAGCTTTCATCATGCAGGGAGTTTATGAAAATATATGTGGGAGCATTCTGTTCACAGGCTGCAGGCGGTACAGCCCAGCAAGCATGTCTTGTGAGGTCACTGGATCTATCCTAAGCTGCCAACTCCAAGTTTTGAAATTCCTGGAGATTTGGGGGTCGGAGCCCAGGGAGGGCAGAGGCCTCCGTGGAGTATAATACCATAGAGTCCACCCTCCGAAGCAGCCATTTTTTCTGGGGAAACTGATCTCTATGGTCTGGGGATCCCTGTAATTCTGGGAAATCCGCAGGTTTGTCCCCCTTAGAGCTTGGTAACCCTCCTCATTGCATGGCTTCTACCTCAGATGGACTTGCAAACTTGGGGCAAATCCTGGGTGCCGACTTACATGGGGCTTTCTAGCCTTTCTGTCTCTTTATTCATTCATTCATTCATTCATTCATTCATTCATACCCCGCCCTCCCCGCGAGCAGGCTCAGGGCGACTTACATTAACTGGTACATAGGTGCCAATCAAATTCACATAAAATCAGTTGAAACAGTTCAAATACAATTACGATACAGATACGATAAAACCATAAAATCCTAAAGTGCTGGCGGTAATTCATACATTACTTGACGTGGCATGCAAAGAATGCATACAAATAGACAGTTTCCCCGCGCAATGCTCTCCCTAAATCACATGGTGGCAAAGGCCAAATATCAAAACCAGGGCCAGGATCTAAAGCCACGCTTGTTTTCCCTTGGGAAAGCGAAAGGGAGGGAAGGAGGACGGCTTGGAAACGTAGGTCTGCTAGAAGCAAAGGTCCCATTCGCTCGCTCACTCACTCACCCCCTCCCCTAAGGAATTCCCTTCCCCCCCCCCGAACATGGTAACCGAAGCAAGCAAAGCACAGTGAGATTTAGAGTCATAGAATCACAGAATGTTAGAGTTGGAAGGGACCTTGCAGGTCATCTAGTCCAACCCCCTGCACTCTGCAGGAGCACAGCCGAAAGAGAGCCCTACAACATACCCGAAAGATGGTCGCCCAGCCTCCGCTTGGAAACATCCAGCGAAGGAGCCTCCACCACCTCCCGAGGCAGACTGTTCCACTGCTCAACCACTCTTACTGTTAGGAAGCTTCATAGAATCATAGAATGTTAGAGTTGGAAGGGACCTTGCAGGTCATCTAGGCGTGGTATGAGTGTGACGTGTGCTTGGAGAAGAGGAAGGGGCTTTTCTTTGAAATTTACTATATTAAGCTTGTGCCCGCCAAAAGTCTTCAGTTCTGACACCGTGACTTTCTGGATCTTGCTTGTCGTTGAGTGTAACTGGACCAGGGTCTGACACCTTGGGCTTCCTTGATAGTCTCCCGCCTGAGTACTAACCAGGGCCGACCCTTCTTCGCTTCTGAGATCTCACGAGGTCGGGCTAGCCCGTCCCAGTTCAGGTGAAGACAGGGACCATTAGCAGCGGCCATCATCTTCACCTCCCTGGCAACGCTGACCCTAATCCGTGATGTATGGAGTGGATACCCCCATTGTGGGTTTCCACCACGTGAGACCCGGCAATGCAAACACAGCCGCCGATGGCATGTTGCTTTTTGGTGTCCGGTTGGGACTGCAGGAGGAAACAAACCCGAAAATAAAAACCAGATTCTCTGGACTCCTCGCACAATCCAGGACACGGCGGACGGGAGGCGTCCCGTCGAGCCACACATTTGTGCAGGCTGGCGTCAGAGACCGGCCTTCGAAGGAACCTCAAGAAGCCCCCATCCAACTGCAGGCATTCCTAGGAAGGGGCCGAGATCAGTTCCCTGTGCTCTCGGACTGCAGCTCAACTTGACACATCCTTTCTGGGGTCCATCCTCTCCCGCCATAAATACCAGACAGGAAACAGTTCCCAGACCAAGACTGGGGGGAGGGGAGGGGGAGAAGGAGAGAACATCTCATTTTCTAAAGACAGCCGAGGAGACCAAAGTCAAGCAACTCTTAAGACTAACAAAACTCAGGATATGATTCTGCTTGGTTTCTCCCCCCTGAGGTTAGGGTGGTTGTCTCCCCCCCTCCCCCGCCCCCCTGCCGACAAGCTGACGGACTGGATGCGGGAAACGGGGCTCATTTGCTGTCCTTCCTTTTCCTTTCCCTTTGGGAGTCTCTTTTTGACTCCAGCCCTGAGCCAAAGCCTGTGGTCTGAGACTTCCTCCTGCTCCGTGGTGGGGGTTGCAGCCAAAAAGAGGCAGCTGCTTGCTATCACGAGCATAATCCACCTGATTCCTGTCCGTATCGGAGATGACAAAAAACCTTGTTTCATAATACCCCCCCCACACACACACACACAAAAGCATCCTGTACGGTAAGCCACCTCCGCTCGCCACCCACCGTGCTCAGTGTAGCCCACCGGCTCAGTGCAGCAGCTTGCCAAAGGCTCAGTAACCTTCACCAGTTATGCTGCGTGCTGGATATGGCCATGACAGTTGCCAAACACCTGGCAGGCTGCGTTGAGCTTTATTGCAGTCCTGGCTCTGAAAGTCGGAGGTTTAGTGCCTCTGAATGTGGAGGTTCCTTTCAGCCACCATGGCTAGTAGCCATTGATAGACTTGTCCTCCATGAATCTATCTAATCCCCTTATAAAGCCATTTATTCCTGGGGCCATCACCACATCACATCCTCTGGCAGCAAATTCCACATTTTAATCACTCACTGTGTAAAGTAGTATTTCCTTTTATCTGTTCTGGACCTCCTGCCCATCAGTTTAATTGGATGGGAGAGGGAGAAAAATTTATCTTTGTCAACTCTCTCCACCCCATGCATCATTTTATAAACCTCAATCATGCCCCCCCCCCTTTTGTTGTTGTTCAGTCGCACAGTCGAGTCCGACTCTTCGCGACCCCATGGACCAGCTCCCGCCAGGCCTTCCTGTCTTCCGCCATCCTCTGAAGTTGGCTCAATTTCATGTTTGTTGCATCTATGACACTGTCTAACCATCTCATCCTTTGCCGTCCCCGTCTTCTTTTACCTTCAATCTTTCCAAGCATCAGGGTCTTCTCCAGTGAGGGCTCCCTTCTCATTGGGTGGCCAAAGTATTTGAGCTTCAGTTTCATTATCTGGCCTTCCAGGGAACAATCAGGGTTGATTTCTTTTAGGATTGACTGATTTGATCTTCTTGCAGTCCAAGGGACTCTCAAGAGTCTTCTCCAGCACCAGAGTTCAAAAGAATCTATTCTTCGGTGCTCGGCCTTCCTTATAGTCCAACTCTCCCCCCTGAGTCATCTCTTTTCTAACCAGAATTGTCCCAGATTCTTCAGCCTTTCCTCAGAGGGAAGGTGCTCCAATCCCCTCATCATCTTGCTCGCCCTCCTCTGTCCTTTTTCCAGCTCTGCACCAATGTATACCAGGATTATTCCCTTAGAGATCTCTCCAAAATAAACCAGTCCGTTGTGCAACTGGGAAGAGTTTTATTGAAAAGGAAATAAAAGAGGGAAACATACACACAAAGTACACGGGGACCACACAAGTTAACTAAGAGAAAGATAAAAGGAGGAGTGGGAGAAAGTGCTTCAGGGAAAGCTATACAGTTACCAGTTTTGAAGACAGAGGTCCACAGAGGCAGCTGTGAAATGGCCAGCATTTTACAGAGGACCCACACACAAGTGGGAGTGTGAGGTATGGTGCCCAGAACACACATGCACAGCCTGCTGGCTAGGTGTGCTTGATAGCTCAGAAAATGTTCCCTGGGGCTATGCTAACATGACCACCCCATGATTGCCCCAAAACAATAACTTGATTGGTTTTCCAGAGATAGACAAATGTTTGGAAGAGGCTTTGATGTGTTTTTCAGAGGGTAACCTAAAGATGTGAATATTCCCTGATGACCCGACAATTGCTGGATGGGCAAACTATCAACTATTGAAGAACAGGGTCAAGTATTGCTAATTTGGGGTAAACGGGAAGTGAAGCTAGAGCTTCTTGGGAAACCTGTTGTTCTTAATTATGCATCTCCCTAGGGTGGGGAAGGATTGTTAGTCAGCCATGCTAAAAGACTCATCTTCAAAAATAAAGAAATATTTTCCCAGACCTGTTTCTGACTTGTCTCTGGCTTGACTCCATTTTGAGTCACTTTGGGCCAGGCAGTGTATATATTTATGATTTTCAAGGTGATATTGATGGGTGTGCGCTAAACTACTCCTTCTGAGGGAGGAGGGGTCTAACTGATAACATCTATGCCCTGTTGTTGGCCCTCCAGAGGAACTGGTTGGACATTATGTGAGACAGGATGCTGGACTAAATGTACCACTGGTCTGATCCAGCAGGGCTCTTCTGATGTTCTTATGAAGGCCTCGACCTCCATGCCCTGTTGTTGGCCCTCCAGAGGAACTGGTTGGACATTATGTGAGACAGGATGCTGGACTAAATGTACCACTGGTCTGATCCAGCAGGGCTCTTCTGATGTTCTTATGAAGGCCTCGACCTCCATGCCCTGTTGTTGGCCCTCCAGAGGAACTGGTTGGACATTATGTGAGACAGGATGCTGGACTAAATGTACCACTGGTCTGATCCAGCAGGGCTCTTCTGATGTTCTTATGAAGGCCTCGACCTCCATGCCCTGTTGTTGGCCCTCCAGAGGAACTGGTTGGCCATTGTGTGAGACAGGAGGCTGGACTCAATGGACTTTTGGTCTGATTCAGCTTATGTTCATATTATGCATGACTTCTTAGGAATGTTGGGTTGGTGAAGAAACCCTCCACGTAGTGAGCAAAATGGTTGACAATTTCACCTGAAAAGTAACATTTTGAGAGGAATGTGGAGAGGCCCCTTCTTGACTGAAAAGTCCAGGGGAATGAGGGAAGCAAAAATGGATGTTAATAAATATAGCAGCATTCACAGTATAAACATACTCTAATTAATTTGTAGTATAATCATAGCAGTAGGTTCGAATCCCCACGCTATGCAGTCACACACATGAAGTAAACCACTTTCAATCCACTTTCCAACTGGATTTTGCCAGTTCACACAGTAAAATCCAGTTGGAAAGTGCCCCGATAGTGGATTATTTAATTTGTGTGACCGCAGTCACTCTCAGCCTCATCTACCTCACAGGGTTGTTGTTCTGAGGATAAAATGGGAGGAGAATGATGTAAGTCGCTTTGTATCCCCACTGGGATAGTGAGTAAATAATGAATAGTAATAATTTATCTGGAGGGTTCTGAACTGTCCAGCATTAAAAAAAATTAAATTACAGTTATATAATCTAAGGTTGGAGCTGCGGTGGCTCAAGTGGTTAAGACGCTGAACTGCAGGCTGTGGAAGGTCAGTAGTTTGGCAGTTCGAGACCCGAGTGTGCCGCATGACGGAGTGAGCTCCCATCTCTAGTTCCAGCTCCTGCCAACCTAGCAGGTCGAAAGCAAGAAATTGCAAGTAGATAAATAGGGACCACTGCGGTGGGAAGGCAACAGCGTTCCGTGCGCCTTGGTGTTTAGTCATGCCACGGAAACGTCTTCGGACAGCGCTGGCTCTTCAGCTTGGAAACGGAGATGAGCACCGCAACCCTAGAGTCGGATTTGACTGGCTTTCGAGCAAGGGAGCCTTTACCTTTTTAATCTAAGGTTATGAAGTAAAAAAACTTGGGTTTGACACAAGTTATTTGTAAAACTGAACCAGATTTCTTCAAAAGGATGGGGGGATCTTCTTTTAGGAGTCACAGAATTTGGCCTGTTTCC